>NW_026865243.1:0-56562 GCF_026571515.1 Ruditapes philippinarum
AGTACGAATCCGCAGAACGAACAGGTACAATGCGTTTCGTCTGAGGTTAAAAAGTTAGGGGATTATTCCCCTAAGTCAGCACTGGTACTGTCACTATCTATGCATGTAAAATTGTTGCTGAAAAAGCGCATTGAGGTCGACCACCGGAAAAAGGACATCTGGAATTTCCTTTTTTATTCTGGAACGCATTTAATGATTTCCATATGTTGATATTTATTGATATAAATCGTATTAAACTTACTTACTCGATCTATCAGTATATTTGGTACCTTAATTATTATACCAATTTAATAGCTTGTAATTGAAAGAAATTTAAAATAATTTCAATGTAAATAACTTCTGCACCATTGTGTTAGAAATGTAACTTATCTAAGGAAAACGGTAGGCATCTTAGCGTGGAACTGATAACGATCGCTGATTGGCTTATCTCTGTGACTCCTGCCAGCTTGATTTAAAGGCGTCGTAATGTCTATAAAGTACCTGCACATATGCAAAATATATTGCGTTGCCAGGTAAGGGTTTCACGTGCGCACGTGAAACTACCACATTCGCACTGATTGATAAAAAATTTTCTTTGTCCCGTCCCGTATGCAATCGTAAATTTCGACAGTACGATGGCGACGCACGATTGCATGATGGTGACAGTCCATTGTATTGTCTTATTGTCACCATATATTGTCTTACTGTCACCATCGTACTGTCCTATTGTCACTGTCGTACTAACATCATCGTTATGTCGTACTGCCATCTTAGTACTATTGCCTTCAAGTTAGGCATGCGCATTATTAAATATAAACATTTAGTAAAACTTTGATCGTGTCATAAAGTGTCATTATGACAATGACCAAACATACACGTAAATTCTTGATTTGATGAGAGTAGTTTGAAAATGTAATTGGTTAAAATACTCCGGGTCTTTTAAATACAAATAAGTCTAGATTAGTCCTGTTGAAATACAAATTATGAAGATACAGGTGTACAGTTTTATCATAAAGCTCTTTATAAATGTACATAGATTGTTATTCTTTTGACATTCGATTTCCTTGATAGTTGATCTTTGATGAAGATTTTTCTTATAAAACACCGTAATAAGTTCTTGGTTTCGAACTTTATGCATAGAAAATTAAACCTCAAATATTACTATAATTATAAAACAAAGACGCCAATGCAGATTCTAGGGAAAGGTTTCGATGTGATGTTGACAGAACGATGGTGAGAAAACGCTAGTAAGACAGTACCATGATGACAGTACGACAGTAAGATGTAAATACAGTGATGGACTTTCACTTTAGTTATGTGATGCTTTGACATAGTACTGTCGTACTGTTACCATCGTACTGCAATGCTTAGTACTGGCCCTAACGTCATGTACATGTATTTTACTGATCATCCGTGATAGATGAATTATTTCATTAAATCGTGTACAAAATGGTTGCATGTAAATTAACCCTTAAACCTAATAACATAAAACTTTATTTATTTATTGCATATAAAAATTAATTTAGATTTTGTATGATTTTTAGAAAATGGTGATAACCATTTCATGACACTACACTCAGAGGCACTTATTATCCGACACTTAAATTTTTCTCTTTGAATAGGTTATGTTTGCACGGATTTTGGTCAATTGTACTGTACAAAATTCAACTTATCATATGCACTACTAAGGATTATATAATTAATTCATCGATAAAAAAATAGAAAAAATAACAAAACAAATGAAAATCACAGAATTACTGTAAAGATGATAACGAAATGAACAGTCTCTGAATCCACTAAATCTTTATATTAACCAGTTCTTACATTTTTTTTGTCCTCCCAATTGGCTTTAGCAACGTTAACACGTAAACACACTTCTCTATTGCTAAACAAGGGCTTGATCGAGTTCCAACAAATTGCGAAGGGCCTCTAGTCAATTTCTCATAGGCCTGCTCAATGCATCCGACAAATGTGATGATTATACTTGTTGACTGGGAATGCAGGGGTTTGGAGAATACACAAAAGTTAGAACTGGTAAACATAAAGATTTAGTGGGATTTAGAGACTTTTCATTGTGTTACGATATATACAACCATTCTGTGATTTTTCATTTTGCAGTAGCATATATGTTTTATTTTTTTCTCTATTTTCTTGTCAATGAATTGTAAATGAAGTTTTATTAGTAAGTATGATAATTTGAATTTTGCATAGTCCAAAGTTGAACATAATTCGTTTACAAAAAGCAAATTCAGACCGAAATTTCTGAGTGTATTTTAACAGGATTTAAAAATTTTTATTTTCAGTTTCACATATCTTAAATGAGATGATATCTGGAAGAAAATTTCTCCAACAGCACGAATTAAAGACTTCGTCACTACGTAACATTTGGATGAACCCTATTCTGTAGTATAAGATAATTCATTTAAACCATTTTTTTTTGTTTTTAGTTCAGTACAGTGTTTGAATGACAAATTCCTGTGCATACATATTTGTTTTATTAGTAAGTAAGTAAGTTTATTGTTTATTATAGTGACATTGTGCATTTATCATTTCGCATATATGACAAGAATACATACAAAGACACCCGGCCCATTGGACCTATAAGTCACCTTATTATATATATGCAAATATACAAACTGTTAACAGTACATATCTTTTAAAATGGAACATTTAAATGAGATCAAAGTTGCTGCTTGATCTGTAAATTACAGTATCACATTTCAGAAAAAGGACAGTCAATATATCATCATGTTGTCACTATTGGCTCGTTAAAAGTCAATTACCTATTATACAGAAAATTTCTCCTTAACACATATGCTTTTACAAGAAATTTTATTATTTTGTTCTGGTGATTTTTAATGAGAAATACTATTTTTTCCGTGTTTGTCATGTTGTTATATGCATCATTTATAATAATGTCATTAAATGTCATTGATCTTATATCATTATATACCGGGCACACAATTAAGAAATGTGTTTCATCCTCAATTCATCCTGATTGACACAAAGAACATTGTCTTTGATTTGGCGCTTCTCCTACATATCTTCCGGTTTCTACACGTTAGGGGAGAATACCACACCGAAATTGTGCATAGATTGAGCGTTCATTTCTTTTAGATTTAGCGACAAATAGCTTTCACCTGAAAATTGAGACTTTAATGTTTTGTAAGTCTGTAATTTAGGGACATTTTCATAGTCGATTGTCCATATATTCGCATAATACTCGAAAATTTTCAATTTAATATAATCCATATTCACTGTCAATTTATTGTTAAAGTGGTTGGATAAGTCTAACTAAGACATAATGGTTTTCATTTCACTGCACTAGTTACTTTTTTCGCTTGATTTATCATAATCCATATTAAACACTCGTTTAGTAATCCTATCATCACTTAATTAACGCAGTCTATTCAAATATCGGACAATACAAATCCATCTTTTATAGGTGCACGGTACCCAACCTGTTTCTCCCAACAGTGTTAATTCAGGTGTAAATCTGTGAACGCCTAAGAAGTAACGAATCGCACGATGTTGTACATTTTCCACCGCTTGAAAATGTTTGAAACCACAAACGGAAGCAGGGTAATCCAAAATAGGAACAACATTAATAATATCATTTTCAAATGTTTTAAATCCACAATGTTTTAGACCATGTACTTTTGAAATAAGGCTTCCAAGAGCCCGTCCTGCGCTTTTTGAAACTGTTTCACAATTGTAATTAAAGTCGTGTTTTTCATGGAAAATAACACCTAGGCTTTTATATTTGTCGATTGTTTCAAGATAATTAGCTCCGATTTTGAATTGGTAATCACTGCGGTTCGTTTGTCTTTTCCGGAATTGTATTATCTTAGACTTTTCGCAGTTAATCAAGACTCTCCCATGCTTGCACCAGTCGTGTATTGTATTCAACATTGTTCATAGATTTTCTTCAGAACAGGCAATCAAGGCTATATCTTCCGCATATAGTAACATTGATATTGATGTGTCCCCCACCTTGACTCCTAGGTCAAGGTCGTGGATTTCCCTAACTAAATCATTCACGAAGATAGCAAAAATTGTCGGCGATAAATTGCATCCTTGTTTCACACCTTTTGAACAAATGAACCAGTCTGTGAGTTTATCATTAATGCGCACACGTGACATTGAATAATTGTATATACTTTTCACTGAATTATATATTTTAACATCAATTTTATTCAAGAGTAGTTAATACAACTTCATGTCACTATCGATGAAATCAAAGCATTTCTTGAGGTCAATAAACGCTGTCATTACGGACGTGTTATTCCTTATAATCCTATCTAATGTAAAGATGTGATCGTCACATGAGCGATCTGCTCTAAATCCAATTTGTTCGCCGGCTAAAATATCGTGTTCGTTCAAATAAACCGTAATTCTTTTGTTAATGAATGCAATATATAACTTGCTAATGCACGATAGTAGACTGACCCCTCTATAATTCATATGTAATCGTGTGTCAGTATTTGAGTCTTTCAAAATTGGACAGATTATTGATTTTCTCCAGGGTGAGGTATAATTCTAGTATCCATATTTAGTTGAAATAATTGCTGCAAGACCGCTATTAAGCTAGAAAATTAAATTACAGCTTACGGGATCATATCATAACCGGATGCAGATCTTTATTTTGCTTGCATTACTATGCTAGAAAGTTCTTGAATTGTAATATTTCCATTCAGTTGTGTATTGGGCGTGTTTAAAGGGTCCAACATGTCTAACTCGATTAATTGTTTATGAATCTTTTTCTGACTGAAAAACTCTTCGTCAAAATCACTGACATTTTCACCATTGTATAAGTTTTCAAAGTCACATTTCCATTTTTCAAAGACTCGATTTTCGTCGGTAATGATATCTCCATTTTCAACTATCTCAACAGGTATATTATTATTCTGCCTTGGTCCTAATCTCCGGATTTTATCCCAAAAGTCGTGATGATTATTTGAAGATAAACCTTCTATTTCTAGGGCGATTGATTCACGATACTGTCCTTCTGCTCGTCTTAGTGTTTTATCAAACATATTTCTTGCATCAATATATTTCATTCGTAAAGTGTAACGAACGGTTTTTATGTCTTTACATTTCAAGTATGCCTGTTCATTAGCATTCTTATTGCTCCAAAGCTGTGACAAATTTTCATCCCAGAACGTTTTTTTTGTTTTGAATCGTTTGCTTGTGTGCTTTGATGAACTGTATTTTGGCATTGTATTATTTATTTCGGTTATTAGTGTCTCACAAAATGTGTCGTAAATTGTGTCAATATCACACTGTGTTTCTCGGCAAAGTTCAATTCTAGTAATTATATTTATCAATGCTGTCCTAGAAAGTTCACTCCCCATAAAGTCCGAAGGTATCCTATTTAAGTTGAATCGTGTCGGATTAATAATATTCTTGCTACTAACGTTATCACAGTCTTTCATTGTAACGGTATTTGACACACTAAAGCCAGTAATATCATACAATGATCCGGTAACCGCGACTTTTCACCTAGTAATCCGTGTAATCTATATTTGTCAACAATAGACTGAATAGTTTGCACACTAAAATTCGAGCATATCTTCAAAACATCGTGTGGTACACATATGTAGTCAACAAAAGATTTTCATTTTTGTGATATGGATGTGAAATTGTCGTTTGCAGCGTCGAATCTACCATTAAGAACACAAAATTTTGCTTCACATAAGAATTCTAAAAATTCATGCCCATTTTGGTTAACTGTAAAAACCAGAAATTGTCTGTTTTGTAAAGAGTCTACTCCACTGATATTATCCGGAAGTGAAACTATCCGTGAATTATAATCACCCACTAAGAATAATGCGTCACTGTCACTATTCAAATATACCTTTGCTAACAAATGCGAAAAAAATCCCTCGAAATCTCTTCCTCTGGTCGAATTCTCTGGCGGCAGATAACATGCGCATAGGACAAATTCATAATCACACGATTTGTGAATAAATTTAACAACTGAAATTCCGTCATACGATTTATCTATAATATTTAATTCGTACTCTTCAAAAATAGAGCTTTTCACTAGTAAACCTACTCCCTCAGAAGCTTAAGGAGCGTTCCTGTGTAATTCCGTTGTATTATGTCCAAACCATGTATAATTCAATACATTTATTCTATCGTTCCCCTTTAAGTGCGTTTCGCAAATTGACACAATGTCAGCATTAACGGATTCAATTATACCCGACCTAAGCTCACTATTATCATTTGTCCAACCACATACATTTATGTGTGCAAATTTAACTATGCCATTGAGACGGGTCCTTCCTGTTTCTGTTTCTCATCTTGTTGTACTCTGCCTATGATACGTCCATTTGCATTTACCCTTAACGTGTTGCCTTGTGGTAATTCCTTTAAAATAGCTCGCGCATTCATTTCAATCAGTCTTTCAATATGCGACTTGTAACTCTTAATGTAAACTTCTTTATATCTGTCTATATCTTTAAGTGCCATTTAATGCCTCAGCACAAGTATTTTTTCGTCGACATTTTGAGAGCTTATTTTGACTAACGGTGGGCGGTTAACGTACCGTGTCGGAAGCCGCCATACACTATCAATTAGAACATTCAAACAAACGTCATCGCCTAAAGCACTTATCAAGTCCTGTGCTGCCGCCATCAAATCTTCCCCGTCAGTGTATTTTATACCACTTGCCATTACGGTTAAATCTGAGTAATCGCTTGGATTAAACTGTCCATGTTTGTGTTGATCCGTGCTATCACGTGACTTATTTTCATCTGTCTGGCGTGAGCTCGGCGTCTGTTTATTGTAGTAATCCGAGACTGCATAGCTTGAACAGTTTTTCGCGACTTGTTCTAAACGATAACTCTCTCGGTTGATATCCATTGACATCTCGTCACGTAAGGCCCGTATTTTCGTATCGATGCTCTCCATCAGGTCAGATCGGAAATTTTCTAATTTCGATTCGAGCATACGTTTCATGCTATCTTGACTTTTCTTAATATCCATAACTGTCTGTAGTAACAAGTCCAATTTAGTACTTTCACTCGTACATGATTTAGATAATTCCTTATTATCCTCTTGTTTCGAAGACATTAGTATTTTTAAAACTTATCTTCGCTAATTACTCCTTCGTTACCTGAAGTTTAATTAGAATGTAAACACGAACAATTCATACTTATAATCTTTAAAAATACAAGGGTGTAGCACGGTTCATGAAAATAATTGTTATGATAAAAAAAGCGTATATCACCATATCGTTGCACTTCAAATTGTTAGGCTTACACAGTTGTAGCGTGGACATTTTTATTTTGTATAAATATGCATACTTTTTGTTTTTCAGTTTATGAATGAATACAAACGGTTTTTTCAAAGTAAGTTGAATTTGTTTTAGCCTTATTACCTCAAATACTCCCAACAAAGATAACGTCCGTATGCATATGAATATATAGTTCTCAGTCACAATAATCAAACATATATAAGGCTGTAATTCTCTCAAATACAATTATATCCCCTTTATATATTAAAAACACGATGCCGTTTATCCTCTGTATATGTAGAAAATACGGCTCCGTATATCCTCTGTATATGTAGAAAATACAAACATGCATATCTCTAACAAAAAACAGTTCCGTTTATTTACTGTATATCTAAAAATTGCCTGTATAAAGTCTATATGGAATTTTTATCTCCATTACTACAAAAAACAAACAAATTTACGTACATGTATATGGAACAAATAGAGAATCATGTACAAGCCTTGTCAATATAAAGACTTCCCGTTTACCCAGTGTTCCCTATACGCACTCGTTTATTTGGTCCGTATATTAGACAAATACATCCCTACACACCCGTATATGTTAACAATACGGTACCGTATATTCCCTTATTTAATTGTCTTTTTCGAAGTGGAGTAAGCTGGGTAAACTTAAAGTTATCTGGAAAATCTAGAATATGGAATTTTTATTCAGAATCAGTTCAGTTAATTTAGAAATAATTTGACTAATCGAATGCTTAAGTAAGACAGCTTATTTTGAGTAAGCTTGATCTGCTTCAGAGTAAGCTGGGTAAAATTTAAGTTGACTTTTGTCTACAATTTGATATATAATATCTTGAAATATCTTTATTCATTTCGACATAATTCATAATTGAAAATGATTAAAATATTTATTATTTTCGTAATTGATAAAAAATAAATGCGAATGAATACATTTTACTAATAAAGACGGACGTATGAATAGATTCATGTATTTATTTTCATTATATACCATATTTGGCCTCATACCGGCATGCAACGGACAAGAACATATATCATTGTTTTGCAAGTTATCCTAAACATAGTTATTATTAAATGCAATTATTGTTTCTTTAGCAGTTATTATTCAGAGCAATAACAAATAATTACTGAAAATACTTCTTTATTAATGTCATCAATATTGATTGACATCTACTGAAGACATTTTGGAGACTTGCAATGATTTGTCGTTAAATATATCTCCTTTACAAATTTCTAGTATATTACGAAGATGTCGTTATTAATGCAATTTCAATTATCTATAAATGTGTTTAGTATGCATTTCCTGAATAGGCAAGTAAGTAGAGCGCAGGACTGATAATCTCGAGGACCTACTATTGCCACTATCATTTTTAACAATTTTGTTTATTTGATTTTTTAATTGTTTATGTTTATTCATCTTCTTTCAAAAAGTTCTTTTCATGTCTATTCTGAAATATTCTTTCTCTAAGGGTTTTTGCTAACTCTCACCCTAACCATAAGTAGTTATATATATATGGCGGATGTTTGTACTTCGGGATGTTGCTTTTTTGTTTTGTTTGTTTTGGGTTTTACGTCACATCGACACAGTATAGGTCATATCGCGACGTTCAGCTTTACTGGTGGAGGAAGACCTCAGGTGCCCTTCCGTGCATATTTCAGGCACGAATGGGCACCTGAGTAGAACCACCGACGTTCCGTAAGCTAGCTGGATAGCTTCCTCACATGAAAAATCCAAAGTCCCTTTCGGGATTCGAACCCACAGCGGTGAGGGGCAAGTGATTCGAAGTCAACGACCTTAACCACTCGGCCACGGACGCCCCCTCTCGGGATGTTGCTAATTTGTGCTATTGTGTGTTGTTGATATACTGATTGTGTGCTTTTGCACTTACGATATCGTGAAACTAACATAGTAATGCATTAATGTGGATTCTGTTATTCTGTGTGGGAAGATTTTTGAACTTCTTCTATGTTGCGTTTAGGTCGTAACAATAGTGTAATATTAACATGAGGGCTCTTTAATTGTATATTGCACAGATGACGTCACGCCATTTGAAGTGTAATTTCACAAGTGAAATGCCGTTGTTATTAAATGGGTTTATGTTCTTTATTACACTTCTGCGCTTTATCTTTTTTGATAAACTCAAATAATTGTTCTTTGAATATTACAAAGAATGAACACTGTCTGAACTTCAAACATTTAATACTATACATGTATGTTTAACTAGATTCATTTTGTCATAAAAGCAACATGTGCAAATGTTCTTCGACTAGAAAGTGATGTGAGGGGAAGTTTGTCCATGATTTACCACCTTTATTTATAGACTGTCTTTGAGACTAGATCCATATCACAGTTAAGGTTATCATCTATAAACCAGTGTTTCCATTTCTTGGCACGGCTTATTTTTGCCTCGTTACCTGAAAAAAACACAAAAACAAAAAACAATATTAGATAGAAATTTTGTTTTTAACATGTATTTTGAACTCTTTTCACCTTTGACATACAGTCCCAATTTGAAATAGGGTGGTTTGATTAAAAAACTTAAAGAGAATCCCTGAAGAAAGCCCAACACGGTATATTGTGTTGCGGGCTCGGTTAGACTGAGCCTGTTCATGGACGGTACTGTCAAGTGCAAACTACCGTTCACGACCCCTAGCACCCGATTAATCAGAATTCAACATTTAAGATGAACTGGTACAATTCAGAATTAGAATCCACAGATGTGTTCATATGGCGGATATCATGGAACTTTTTACGTGACACATAAGTGCCATTCCGTGAAAAACGGCATATGGTCCCCAGAGTAAAAAAAATGCATGTGCCCTAAACGAGAAAACAATGTAAATAAAATGAATTTTGAAAGGCGATCAGAGGTTATGAACCCTGCATATCACAGATAAGACGTCAAAAGACAAATTAAAAAATCAGGTCACATATCCTATGGAAGATTCAAGAGTATTCAAGTGAGGACTTCTGGACCCTCACTTGTGGCACGGAAGTGTCACATTGAAGGTTCCATGATAACCGCCGTATGAACACATCTGCGGATGTTTCTAAATTCAAAATTTTACTATTTCATGTTTAAATGTTGAATTCTGCTTAAGCCGGTGCTAGGGGGCTTGGACGGTAACTTGCACTTTCCAGTACCGTCCATGAACAGGCTCAATCAAACCGAGCCTGCAACATTTTCAATTTTGCCGTGTTGGGCTTTCTTTAGGGATTCTGTATTTATCTATTTTATGATCACATCCGTGTTATTTGTGCCGTGTGGCGGCTGTAAAAAGTCTCCCCGTACATCTAATCAATGATGTTATATTTTCGACCCTTGAAGATCGTTCAGCACGACATTATTGTTGTGCTTGTGGTATTTTTAGTTTCAACTTTTCGGCATTTTCTAGTTGGGTGGTTCCAATATTCCTACTTGAATAATGTTGAATCACCCCTAGGATATGTTGCCTGCTTTTTAAATTTGTCTTTTGACGTCTTATCTGTGATACGCAGGCTTCATAACATCTGATCCCCTTTCAAAATTCCATTTTATTTAGTTCCGCCCATTGTTTTCTCGTTTGGGGCACACGCTTTTTATTACTTGGGGACCATACGCCGCTTTTAATGGAACGGCACGGAAGTGTCACATTGAAGGTTCCATGATAACCGCCGTATGAACACATCTGCGGATGTTTCTAAATTCAAAATTTTACTATTTCATGTTTAAATGTTGAATTCTGCTTAAGCCGGTGCTAGGGGGCGTTGACGGTAACTTGCACTTTCCAGTACCGTCCATGAACAGGCTCAATCAAACCGAGCCTGCAACATTTTCAATTTTGCCGTGTTGGGCTTTCTTTAGGGATTCTGTATTTATCTATTTTCTGGAACCACCCAACAAGAAAATAGCCGAATAGAAAGAACTAACTTACCACCAGCACAACAATAAAGTCGTGCCTGCTGAACGATCTTTAAGTATCGGAAAAATAAAATCTCTGATTGTATTTACGGGGCGACTTTTTTCAGCCTCCACACAGAACAAACAACGCTGGTGTGTTGAACAACGCTAACAAAACGTTTTTCTTCCTTTTTTGAATTTTATTATTGTTAAATTGTGACATTCTGTTTCAGTTCACAACCACATCAAAACAATATTCAGTTGTAAACAACAAGCGTTTTTCTAACAATTTCTATAATCGTCAGCTATCTCAGCATTTATCAGTGCTTGATAACTGATTCAGAGGTTTTGATAATATTTAAAAAGAAAAAAGAGGCATTTCTTTGTTACAAAAATCATTACAGGGCTATGTACTCTTGACTAAAAAAAAGGGTGACTGGTTACATATAGCAATATTTCAAAAGGCATGTATGTGGTACAAAACTCTTTACTAAATCTCCAAGTAAGAAAAAAAACACATAAAAAACAACAACAGAATATTCTTGTCAAAATCCATGACAATGTCACATGCCCTGATTCATTTTCATCAAGTGATATGAAAATAGGTATTTCATAAGTGGCGGTAGCCATAAGTTAAATATGATATTTTTATACCACATGATAAATCCTGTATTCATAGAAAATTCTAATTTTCTGTTTATTATATACATATCTTTTTCTTTTCTTTTGACATTACAATTTGAATGACATTTTCTGTGAAATTTCATGTATTGACTTAATTTAGAAGAAAGTTACATTTTTGTTCGGCAAGACCGCAGTAAAATTATGGAAAATAATGTTTTACAGTGAAGATACAGAAAATACTGAAAATGAGAAATGTTTTAGAAACAAATCAATGTCAAGGATAAGATCTGTCGGTTAGATATGCTTGAATATTTCGTTGCTCGATAATGAAACAAAACATGGACAATGCAGAATTTAAAAATTTAAAAAAATGGCCATCATTCTGTCAAAATCCTTGTAACAATTATAAGTTTTGGAAAGTGACCCTTAACTATGCTTTTAAATCAGTTACTGAAGTTGCAATACATTGCAAACTGTTGAATCTTTGAAAAGTGAAATAATCAAAACAGCGTTTAAGGTTGGATGTCCTAGTGAAAATTGGGCATCAGATGACATTAAATTTGCTAAGCGTATACGTAACAAAGATGGAATAGTGCTTGTAGGGTTACGTTATAATGATGATAAATTCAAAATATACAGGGGGCGTGATGTTTTACGCAGTGCGGGAATTCGTGTAGGAGATGACTTAACAAAGCGTTCTCAATTATGGTCTCTTAATCAAAGTGGAAAGACTATCATAAAGGCAAACTTGTTGTAGAAGAAAAAAGGTCCAAGGAAATAAATGTTGCAGGTGTAGAAAATACAGGAGCGAGGGTATTTAAACGAGCAACGAGACAAACCATTGACATTGAACATGGCATAATTCCTGAAGATATTAACTTTAACCAGCAAACAGTGGAATACAGTGATATGAATGAAAAGTCTGAGAATGGCAATTGAGCCAGGCCAATATCATCTTATATAGACCTTTACAATTACAATTCAAGTATGGTTTTAGGGATGTGTTCAAGGCCCTCACAGTGTATTTACATTAAATATAGCTTTTTGGAACATTGATGGGATAAAAAATAAAAAAATTTACAATGATTTGTTGGAATATTTAAATCAGTTTGATATTTTTTTTTTTTGGAAACATGGTTAACTGCTCTGTACGGTAGAGCGATGGTGAAATATTGGTGTATGTAAAATGTTCTATATCGCATTATATTTCATGTATTTTGCCAGAATGTGATTTTTGGTATATTTTTTAAACTTAGTCTAAGTGAAAATATTCTGTCTTCACATAACGAATGTGTGCTTTCTTTAATATATTTGCCTCTAGAACAGTCTCCTTATTATTTAAATAAGTTAAACAAAGGTATAGATATGCTTGAAGACTCAGTACTAAATATATATTGATAATGGGTGTAAAGATATAATGTTAATAGGTGATTTTAATGCTCGGACAGGAAATCTAAAAGATATTTTAGAGTGTAATATATTCACCCGATATTGATGGCTATTCAGTATTATTTGTTATAGATGAAGCAATTAATGAGAGAAAGTCTTGTTACCTTTAGACAAACTCTTTTGGTCATAATTTACTTCATTTCTGTAAAGCATATAATTATGTTAAAAATTGTTAATGGACGTTTTTTTGATGATAAGGATATAGGCGAGTTCACATATATTGGACCCACTGGGAGTAGTGTTATTGATTATATTATTGTTTCTGACGATGTTATACAGTATATTACTTCATTTCAAATTGGAACACGTACTGAATCACCTCATTTTCCTGTAAGTTTTGAATTAAGATATAATATTGGTGTTAATGACAGGGTTACAGAAGTTAGTTTGAAAAGAAATGAACCTATGGTATATTACAATTTTAATGAGGAAAATAGTCAACATTATCGTGATCAATTACTTATGAATTACGAATTATTAGTTAATATATGTAGTAGAATTTGTTACACAGAAACAGACATTGAACAAATTGTAAATCGTTTAATGATTTTCTTTTTGACTGTGCTAGTTGTTGTATGAGAAAAACTAAATTGTACCATTCATTGTTAAAACAACCAAAATGGTTTGATAAATACTGTCCTGAGTTAGAATATCAGAAAAATAGATGTTTAAGAAGTTATAGGAGGAACAAAACTGAAGCATTATTAAATGAATTTAAACTTTCTAGGAAAAGATTTAAGAAGATATGTGAACAAAACAAACAACAGGAATATAATGAAAAAAGTTAAATGAGTTGATCGAAAAATGTAAAAATCACAAAGCTTTTTGGAGAAAGGTTAAATCTATGAGTTCAAATAGAGAAAATGTTCAAAATAATATAACTACGGATGCATGGAAAATCTATTTTGAGAATTTATTTAATGGTGATTGTGAGACCATTCTAGGTGATAATGACAGTATTAAT
The DNA here is from genome assembly GCF_026571515.1 of Ruditapes philippinarum. Taxonomy (NCBI): domain Eukaryota; kingdom Metazoa; phylum Mollusca; class Bivalvia; order Venerida; family Veneridae; genus Ruditapes; species Ruditapes philippinarum. The sequence continues at coordinate 14,156 of NW_026865243.1, forward strand.
GACGCTTCTATTGATAATGATATCGAAGATTCCATTTTTAATGCAGAAATTACTGATGAAGAAATTTTGTATGCCGTTAAATCATTAAGACGTGGGAAAAGCCCAGTGGAGGATAATATTATTCCTGAATTTTTCATAACAGGAGTTGATATTCTTTTACCTTTTTTGTATAAAATTTTTAACCAGTTATATGATACTGTTAAATTTCCAATCTCATTGGGAAAATCAGTTATTATAACTATCCATAAAAAGGGGAATTACAATACACCAAGTAATTTTAGAGGTATATCACTTAAAAATGTATTAGGAAAAATTTATACTTGTATGTTAACTTAAAGAATAACATTTTATGTAAATACATTTGATAAAATAAGAGAGCCTCAAGCAGGGTTTCGTGAGGGCTATTCTACGACAGATAATGCTTTTGTTCTTCAAGCTTTTGTAAATAAACAACTGTCAAAAAAGGGTGGTAAATTGTATGTGGCCTTTGTGTGTTTCATAAAGTGTTTTGACTTAATAAACAGAAATAAGCTTTGGGAAATATGCCGACAGAATGGTTTTAAAGGGAAGTTGTATTCAGCAATGGTTAGTTTATATAGTTCTGTACAAGCTTGTGTTAGAACAATTAATGGTTTAACAGAGTATTTTGACTGTCAAATAGGCTTTAAACAGGGTTGCTTAGCTTCCCCAATATTACTTGTCATATTTATTAACGAATTTGTAAAGGAAATAAAAAATTGTCAGCTAAAAGGTATTCAGTTGTTTCCAGATATTACAGAAATATTGACATTATTATTTGATGATGATTTAGCTCTGACTTCAGACACTGTTAATGGACTCCAGAAATTGCTTGATTTGTTAAAACAATTTTGTGACCAACACTTTGTCAAGGTTAATCCTAGCAAAACTAAGGTTATGTTTTTTAAAAAAAGGGGGGGGGGACTAAGTATGCATTAAAAGTGGTTTTTTGATGATAACAGATTAGTAACTGCATCAAAGTTTTCATATGTAGGCAACACTTTCACAAGCAAACTGTCTTTTCCTTATATGACACAGGACCAAAGCTTCAAAGCTAAACGAGTTCTTATATCTATTCTATATATATTGTATGAGTATGGACAACTTCCAAAACATGTATTTTTCGAAATATTTGATACAAAAATCAGTCCAATTTTGTTATATGGGAGCGAGATTTGGGGTGCTAGTGAGCAAAAATGCACTGCTTCCATTTAAAATTATGCATGTAAAAGATATATGTGCCTTAGTCAAAAAAAAAAATAACATAGTTATTTTGGGGGATTGTGGCAGATATCCAATGTTTATCACAACTGCTAAAAATGTTATTGGTGTAGAATCTTAAAAATGGATGTAAAATGATATGTAAAAAAGCATACAATATGATGAAATGTTTTGATAGCTATGGACAAAAAAAAATGGGTTACATATGTTAAAAATTTACCCATGAGAAATGGATTTGGGCAAATTTGGTTTGATCAGAGTGTACCTAATGAAAAGTTATTCCTTCATCAATTTACTATTAGACTTCAGGATCAGTATCTTCAAACTTGGAATTCTGATGTGGGTAAAAGTTTTAAACTGTCATTGTATGCAAATTATAAGTTAACTTTTGAACATGAAATAGATCTGGATTGTGTAACAATTAAAAAATTTAGAAATGCATTGGGTAAATTAAGGACCTCTTCACATGAATTAGAAATAGAAAGTGGGAGGTATCATAACACTGAAAGAAATCAAAGAATATGCAAACTGTGTAATACTGAAATTGAAATTGAATTTCATTTTGTTTTAAAATGTCCCAGATTAACTTTCTTTAAGAGAGAAATATATCCCATCTAAATTCTATCAATCCCCCAATATTAACAAGCTCAATATTTTGATGTCATCAAAAAATGTAGATATTATAATGAGATTGGCTGTGTTTGCATATTGTGCTTTACAAGAACGTTATATGTTGCTAAATGATATTGTTAAATTATGCATTTATTTATGTTTCTACACATTCTGGTGGGTAAATACTATGATAAATGATATTATTTAAATATGTAATTATTTATGTATCTACACATTCTGTTGGGTAAACACTATACATATATGTTAAAAAAAGTTTATTTCTGTCACTTTATATACATTTGTACTTGTAGTTATAAATTGTATTTGATATATATAGTACACTTGCACTACATCATGTAATGCTTGTAATGTATATGTTTTGTTGATATGGGCCGGAGGCCAAAATCAAATAAACCTTTCGTCATGGTCATTGTCATTGCCCTCAGTAGTTTTAGAGATATTTAGTTACACCTTAAAACTAAACCAAAGTGTGACACTGACGCCTTGGGGTCACAATTACTCTCCCTATTTTTGGGAAGTGGAACTGAAAATTAAGAAATACAACCAAATGAAAACGTTTATTTTTCAAGTAGGGGATTAATGTAATTTTTGGCTTGGAAAAATTAATTTTAGTAACACAGACAACAAACCAAAATAAATCCTGTTCATGTAGATATATTTCAGATATACTTACTTTTAACGTACACGTGTCATTTGCAAAAAAATGTTTCTGCCTTGTTCCAACCCTAATACGATCACCTCGACATTTTCTTTTCTCGATATTTTTGGATTTTCCGATGACTTTCAGATATCGAAAGTCAACCGACATGTTTTATGAAGATATCTGTCTCATGTAGTATCTCATTATTGCTGCACTACTTCCTAGTTTTAATAAGTCATGACGATTTGGTTCAAACATATCAATTTAAGCTTGATTGCTAACAAGGTCTTGCATCTTATATTATTAACTTTCGAGTCCGCTCCCTGTTACCAACCAGTACTGTTGTTATAAGAAGAAACATGGTCGTGACCCGATAAGGGCTCGAACCCATGATCCCTGGGTTAAGGGGCAAACATATTAACCACAAAGCTAGGCTCCCCTCAGCATGACCAGAAAAATATAACAACATTGAATTGAAGAACGTGGCAATTTTTTACGGCTGCCACACAACACTTGACACCTGCTGTTGTGATATATACATATCAGGAAAAAGTGATCTCTCGAAAGCATTTAAAACAGCACAATTACATGAAAACAAGATATGTTTGCAAAACATGTATGCCCCCTATCGGCAGCCAATTTGTCATGTGATCAGGTTATTATGCATGACTTCTGACCCAGTGAACAAGCAATTAATAAGGGTTATCTAGTATCTACTGGTCATGACTTGTCACAATGTAACAATTATTGTGACCCCATAGGATGTGAGCTGCAATTAAAGTTATTAAAAATCTAACCAAATAATATATACATAAATTTTATGAATCAATACGCCTCATTAATGACAGCCAAGTTGTTATATTACTTAAGACTTTCAAATGTGTATACCAAAAGCACATACAAATATCAACAAGGCAACTTGAGTTGTTGAATTATTGGTCAGAAACGGTCATTAAGTACAAGGTCACTATGACATTGACCCCTTGACCCAAAAAACAAAAAAATCAAAAGGGGTCATCTACTGGTCATGACCAATCATCATACCAAGTTTGAACTTCCTAGGCCTAAGGGTTCTTTAGTTATTGATCGGAAACCGTTTTTACCTAAAAGGACAATATGACCATGACCTTTGACCCCTTGACCCCAAAATCTTTAGGGGTCATCTGCTGGTCATGACCAATCATTATACCAAGTTTGAAGTACCTAGGCGTAGGCCTATTTTAGTTATTGAGCGGAAACAGTTTTTACCTAAAAGGTCAATGTGACCTTGACCTTTCACACTGAAATCAATAGGGTCATATGCTGGTTATGACCAATCATCATACCAATGTGAAATTCCTAGGCCTAAGCGTTTTTTAGTTATTGATCAGAAACCGTTTTTACCTACAAGGTCAATTTGACCTTGACCTTTGACCCCTTGACCAGAATATCAAAAGGGTTCATCTGCTGGTCATGACCAATCATCATACCAAGTTTGAAATTCCTATGCCTGAGCGTTCTTTAGTTTTTGATCAGAAACTGTTTTTACCTACAAGGTCAATGTGATCTTGACCTTTGACCCCTTGACCCCAAAATCAATAGGGGTCATTTGCTGGTCATGACCAATCACCATTCCAAGTTTGAAGTTCCTAGGTTTGAGGGTTCTTTAGTTATTGATCGGAAACTGTTTTTACCTTCAAAATCAATGTGACCTTGACCTTTGACCCCTTGACCCCAATATCAATAGGGTTCATTTGCTGGTCATGACCAATTATCAAACCAAGTTTGAATTTCCTAGGCCTGAGCGTTTTTTAGTTTTTGATCGGAAACCGTTTTACCTACAATGTCAATGTGACCTTGACCTTTGGCCCCTTGACCCCACAATCAATAGAGGTAATTGCTGGTCATGACCAATCATTATACCAAGTTTGAAGTACCTAGGCATAGGCCTATTTTAGTTATTGAGCGGAAACAGTTTTTACCTACAAGGTCAATGTGACCTTGACCTTTGACCCCTTGACCCCAAAATCGATAGGGGTCATCTACCGATCATGACCAATCACCATATTAAGTTTGAAGTACGTAAGGGTTCTTTAGTTATCACTCGGAAACCATTTGTTCTACGGACCGACGGACGGGACGGACCGACGGACCGACAAGTGCAAAGCAATATACCCCCTCTTCTTCGAAGTGGGGGCATAATTACAGACTTGGTTTGATTAAGAATGTACATGAGGAATAATGACAAAGTGCAACATCTTTCACAACCCCTTAGCAGTCTCAATTCTTAAAATAGATTAATACAGAATCCCTAAAGCAAGCCCAACACGGCAAAATTGAAAATGTTGCAGGCTCGGTTTGATTGAGCCTGTTCAAGGACGGTACTGGAAAGTGCAAGTTACCGTCCATGCCCCGTACCTCCGGCTTAAGCAGAATTCAACATTTAATTATGCAATAGTAAAATTTTGAATTTAGAAACATCCGCAGATGTGTTAATAGGCGGTCATCATGGAACCTTCAATGTGACACTTCCGTGCCATTCCACGAAAAGCGGTTTATGGTCCCCAAGTAATAAAATGTGTGTGCCCTAAACGAGAAAACAATGGGCAGAACTAAAAAAATGGAATTTCGAAAGGGGATCAGAGGTTATGAAGCCTGCATATAACACATAAAAAGTGCTGGAATCACTTATCCTGAAGAGCTCAGTGGTCTTTTTTTTAATCTTAAGATATACCCCAATTTTGATATCATTCAATGCAATCTTGATCACAATAATATTAGTACTTAGTATATATTATATTTTTAGAAAATTGATTACTCAAACTCAGTTAAGTGTTTCAAGTACATCATGACAGATTTACATTTTAGATATTGTTTTCCTTTCTTCTTCCACGTTTGGAAATCAAGATCACTTCAAAATTATTCACGCTAAGGTTATTTCTTTTTAAAACTAAATAACATACATGTAGTTGTATTTTAATGTATAAAAATTATGCAAAACACTTACCATTATTAATATTTTAAATGAACATGTTCATCATTTAATCTGCCTGACATAATTTACTAAATACCGAATAGTGCACACCAAATTAGAAAGGCATGTATTTACCGGTTGAACTGGTTCTGCACTGTTCGCATATGTACTATAAAATCATTATTATTCGTTGGGCACGAATTTTTGTGGTTTTCGTGGGTAGGTCAATCCACGAATTTAAGATCCGACGAAATTTTATCCCAGGAAATACTTCTTGCAATGTCTTTGTTCTATATATTACAAACATGCGTCTTTTCGGGCCGATTTACGCGAAATGGACGTATATACATATACATACATCTAACCAGGTTAGTGACAGATTAAATCCGTATATATTTAATACAATATTTAAGGAACTTGAAAGAAAACTCAATTATATGTCCTCAATTTACTGTCACAAATGTCGCATATACAAACTTGATCGTTGTTGATTGTGTTAACAAGAATACTTGACATAATCGAGTAAATATGGGAACACAGGCAATCCAATAATTAACGCTTATAAAAAATGTTAGTTTGCTCTTATACATTAAAAAAAAGTTTTTGATATTAACACTATAAAAATACAATCGCTAAAACAGATGAATTGTACATTCTTTTGTCGTTTTTAAATGTTCCAGTTTAAATGAATTTTAATCTGTACTTGTGCGAATGCTACTGTATTCCGTAAACATCAAAGACGCCACTGACTTTTTCAAGATCCTTACATACTCGTGTTATTTACTCAGATTAATTTATATGCATGTTAATTTACACAGTCACTGTGACGTTGTGAGTAGTTACAGGCAAATATGGTAAGACAAATTCAGGGTGTAAATTTTTTAACTCGCCAGGTGTCGTATAAATTATGCGATGTTTATATTGGCGAATTACATGGGCAGTGTGACTAATGGAGGTGCATATCATACATGTGTAAATTGCAGCCGATTATCGGCAGTAATTGTGATATATTACAGTTATGGCCAAAGGCAAGGATTAAATTTATTGTGACATGATTTATACATGTTGTAAGTTTAACTGTTCGGCGATTAACTTTTAGATTACTTTGCATTAGATTACTATTTTTTTGCATGAAAATGAAAATCCACGAATTTAAGAACCCACGAAAATGTTCGTTTTGATAAAACCACGAAATTTTATGCCCACGAATATAAGTGAATTCTCAGTATACCATACAAGGCTTCCATAAGTGGAAGTTTGGGAGTCATTTACTCCTGATTTTGACTTGTGACTTCACAAAATAATCATTTTTCTTCTTTACCTAATAATATGACTTCCAGAGTCTGCTGTCACTGTCTTCCAAATTTTTTAAACTTAAAGGAAGCCCCAATCATAATTATATTTGGTTACCGCCAGTAGGCTTAGACATGTAAAGTAAATGTGTCAGCCGAGTTAAAACATTATATATTGCATTCTTTTCCCTGATAAATATTGTAAAAGCTAAAATGTTACATACCTCTAACCCAGTTGTTATTTATGATGATAGGACGAGAATGTTTTCGTGTGCCTTCTGGTAAGTTATACCACTGTCCATCAGCATAAATTTCCAATGGTAAAATCTTGTAACTCACATTCTTATACCTGAAAATGACAGAATATTTGATCTAATAATCATCACCTGAGGGTGGCGTTCATTGAACGTCGCCTTTCCTTTTTGATCTTGTAAATCATATTTGGTACAGAATTGGGTGACTTGATGATTTTTGTATTTTAGAAAAGGTAAGGTTAACTTAGATTGTAAACACTTCAAACCTAGGGTAACACTAACCTAACACTTCCAAAAGTTACGAAATTTCTGAGAAACTGGACACAAAACTAATTTTGGGGCTTTATATAATACATATTACATTATATCATAAAATTCTATATACACATTAACTTTAAACTACCAGCTGACAACCTTAACAGTAAAAGGTTTTGTTGACTTTATAGCAAAGATTTTTTGTTTTGCTCGCCATTCATTATCAAACTCATTGATAAGCTGTGTCTGCAGCAAACGTAAATACTTATCTCTATTACCAAACCTTAAATCAAATTCTTTAAAATGAAGTTATAAATGATAGATTGAAAAGCCATCTCAAAATACCATATGCTTTACTATCTTTTTGTGAAATTAGTTGCTGTTTTCGGAAGTGATATTTTTAATTTTTGAAAAAGATAAAAACATACTTTTCTCTGATCAATCTAGAGAAGAATTGTTGATCATTTTCCCTTTCAGAAACTGGTGCGTTGTCTAACTTCTGGCTTATTCGCTCCCCAAGTGCGATCATCTCTTCTTCAAGTTTTCTCCACAAAGCCTTTGCCTTGTCTGTAACACATAACCAGAGAAATCCCCCGGCAAACACTCTAGTGTTTGTTCTTGCTACAGGGTTGACTAGAACATCAAAACCCTTTATCTTTTGTAAATCTGGCACAGGGTTTGATAACCATAAAGAATCTACTTCAAACAGGAATACTTCTATATTTGCCATAAGTAACGAAAGAATCAATTCAGTTCTTTTTATCATGATTTTAATGTATCCGACCTTACTGTACGTCTGGTCGCCGTGTAATTGCATATTCATCGCTACCACACTTATATCTGGCCAATCCTGCGTGAGATTCTCTTTTGACACTTGGTCTAACGTGATGATCAAGACTGATTTATGAATTCCCATAGTTTTTGTATTACACAGCCAGCTATATGTAAACGGTAAATAAGCATCATTAACCGTCGTAACAAGAACTGTTCTATTGTAACCACTTATTTTTTTTGCAATGACCAACAAATCATTTTCTCCCTCGATAACATTATCACTTTTACTTTTCGTTGACATTTTTTTAGCCGAAGTCGGTTGTGTTATTTGTGAATTAAATCTTTTGTTTTTTGATACGGTATGATTAACTCTTTCCAAAGCATCAACTGATAATTGTTTCGACTCGGAATTATACTTACTGACTGTCATATATAAAGCTGTGCATATAATTGCAAGTCCTATAGTCATAAACATTTGCTTGCCCCGCATCATTTTTGACCGGTGGTACGTCCTGTCAACATGTGAGGTGGTATGCATATAGTCGGTGTCGCGTTTTACCACACGCGTGTTAATATTAACTTTGAATCACAGTACGGTCTTAAAGTTACACCAAAATAGTTAAATCATACACCATTTTATTTCAACATGAATACCCAATCTAATGGTATAACTTTGTAGAATTAATATATATTCTAACACACGGGATTGTTTTATAAAACATGTATTGCAGCGATTTTTAAATAACAACCTTCTTTGTGATTTTAAATATTGATAATAGCTATGCGTGTTTGTTATATTTGTCCAGGGATGTAAGTAGACAATCATTTATATGTCATTTTTCCTTAATTAAAATAACATGCTGTTAACAAATCGAAGCGTGTGAACGTCATTTATTGAATAAGAAAATGGTTATCAATAAAAGTGCAATTAGATAGAGCTACTTATAAAACCAAAATGTATAAATTGTTTTAGAAATTAGAATAGTGCATGGGTTCGATTTTATCGCACCGAAATAACAACGGTCATGCATACGAAATCATATTTAATTTGATCAAATATATTTGATTTATGTATAGTATAATACCATTTTCTCCGAAATCAATTTTGTGTCTACATGTGTCTTCAGCTGTAGATTTATGCAAACTTTTATAATGTTTTGATGTTAAACAAACTTGATCTCTGAAAAAATGTATAAACAGCCCAGCGGCATGTTTTTTTATATTTAACAAAACAGACTAGAATTAATAATATTTTTTTTCCAAAATGAATTGTGTCAAATTATTTTTTTTTAAATATACGTTTGTGTTCCAACACACAGGAGCATCTTGAAAAAAATATTTGAAGGGAATTGAAAAAAAAAAAAAAAAAAAAACAACAAAAAAACAAGCAAGCGTCTGTTCATAATTATGTTTTGTTTTTTCTTAGATAAATTATACCTGTTCTTCATGTCGAAAAATATTAATTAATGATAAAGAAATATTTTTAAGTAGATCGAAATTATCAGTATCTATCCTACTGGTTGAATGCATAAAAGTATTGATGCATGGAGGTGTCACTTCTTTTAAGTTCGCTTGGCTTGAAAGTTAACCGTATGCACTAAAACACGAAACATACCGTTTGAAGTGTTCGCCATTTCTTATATCAATTTATTGACAAATAGGAGTGTCAATAATTCTTGTATAAAACACATAATCTATCACCTAAATCTTTTACCACCTGATAAATCTTAATTGGAATAATAGCTTAGTGCTCTGTGGGTGTAGATAATGGAAAAGTCAATTCTTACATTTCTTTTTTTGTTTTTTGTTGTTTATTTTCAACAACCCGTGAATTCCATTTGAGAACAATGTATACACACATACACATCCAACAGGTGATAAATGGGCAACGGAAAAATATATGTACAAATGAGCCAAAATTGTTTAATGTGTGGCAAATAGAATTCAGAGTAATTGATTATCAACAAAGTTATGTTCCTTTATAAAACTACCACATTAAATAACTGTTCACGAGTGTAATTTGTATTTAGACTGTATACATTTATAAAGTTATTTTCATATATTTAGTGCTTGGAACATATTAATACATCCGTAAAAGGAAATACAGTTTATTGTTGTATGGTAACCACGGTTTTTGTACGGAAAATTCCGATAAATTGCGAAATGCAAAAAATTTTCTGTTGATCTCAATAAAAGAGTTCTCGCCCCTTAACAGACATTGTTTAAATTGTGTAATATATAATGTGAGATGATCAAACATAATCAACAAAGTATCAGACACCAAATTTTATTGAATAAAACACTTTAAAATGGAAGTCAGCTCAGAGTAATAACGCCATGCGAGCGATAAATCATATAAGGCACACTTGAACAAAATCCATCGTGTAATTTTAAGTTGGGAATACAAAAATAATCTATATTGAATGACTTCTATTAAAAGGTAATACAAAAAAGAGTTTTACCGTAAATAGCTTGTATAGAACGTGAAGAAATGTCTCTTATATACATGACGGTATATGACGTTAACAATTTAATATTACAAAACAGAAAGATATATGGCTTGTGCAAGTTAAATAGTTAACACTCAGTGAAATGTTTAGTCACTACGAAAGTTTGAATAAAATAATGCAAAGTGGAATCAATCATAATGCAAGTTCCAATGTCATCAAGCAAGATAGAATAAATGCATAAAAACTGTTCCATAAAAGGTTAAAGGACATTCACGATACTTAACGCTCAACATTATATTTCTCATTAAATTCACAACATGCTTATTTTTGTTCACTGTCAAGTTTTTCATTCAAAACTCTTACTGTTATTATGATTATTGAACAGAAATTGATAAATATGTAGCATTCAATATAAAAAATGCTTAAAAGATAAAACACTAACCCCTTCTTCTTACAAATTGAACATTGACGATAAATATAGAAGGTTATTAAAAGATATTTAAGGTCAAAGGGTTACTGATTATTCAAGCAACATTAACCATGAAACAAATTTTATAATTTAAATTTTACATATGTTCAATAGTTCTAACAATTGATAAAATGGTTCTCTTCTGTGACCAGCGTGTGATTATTGTGCGGTGACGTAATAAAGACACGGTTATGGGTAGTGCCGTTATAATCTAATCACACGCACGACTTTAAAATCAATCATATTATCCGATTGAAAATATTTTCTTCTAAAAATAGTTTTGCGTTTAATGGTAAACGTCTTTTAAGAATACTACTATTTGTACTCTTTGTATTATTACCACGCTTCGTTAAAATCACACCGTTGAGATTAGTGCCTTGATAATCACACGTACGGTCTTATATACACTCCAAATAACACGAAATATATACCATTTTATTTCAAAATGAATTCCGCATCTAATGGTATAACTTTTGCACGAATGCTATAATTTTCAAAAACGCAGGAATGAATTTAAAAAGCAAATTATACTCGAATTTTCATACGAGTCGTCAAATTCATATGAAAACATATAATTGTGTTTTTATTTTTTTTTTCTTGTAGATTTTTTATAAATAAAAAACCCAAAAAGATATTTGATTTAGTGCGGTTTGATAAAGTGCTCAAGAGTATATTCTAAATCAAAGCACTGCAAGCACTAAGGTATACATTGCTTGACATTACGGTCTCTATTTGTGTAATCAAAACCATGTTGCTTTTGACTGACCTCAAAATCAATAGAGGCCATCTTCTAGCTACTGTCAATGTCCCTAATAAATAAGACAAACCTATGCTTATTTCTTTTCAAGTTATTAATGGGACAAGGAAGAGGTTTCGTTCGTTTAAACTGGGGCTGTATTTTGCCAGACAAATTAAGATACTAGACTATATTGTTTGCTTAACTGAAGAGCAAAACAGAAATCAAGTTGCGAAACACCTCTCCATTATCTACAGCATACAATATCGGAATAGTAAAATGGAGTTTTCAGTGTTAAAATGAATTGAATCATCCAGCAAGACGAAAAGTTACATGCATAACACACACACTGTAAAAATGCACGCCATAGTTTTTACAATATACATATAACGAAAACCTATAACCACCTGGCAGAGCGAATTTTGACCCCATGGCTATAATTTCAAGAATCTTGGTCAAGGTCTACTACACAAGTGAAGGCTTCATGCCAAATATCTAACGTCTAGCCGTTGTATATTCAGAGGAAAAGATTTTTCAAAATTTTACTTGGGGCGAATTCACTATTGCCCATTATTTTAACAACTATGGTAGAGGATCTACTGATGATATTATATACCAAGTATCAAAGCCTTTAACCTTCAGACAAGATGATTGAAAAATGCTATATACATATAACAAAAACCTATATTAATGACCCCACGGGAGAGTCTAATTTTGACTCTAGGGCTATAAATTGAACAGTAATGGTCGAGTTTCGATACACAATGATTCATGACAAATACGATGAGCATTCAATATTTAGTGACGGGCCTCATTTTTCTCTTAGTATATTTCGTGAATCACGTGCAAAATTAATAATGATACGCTTTAACTCTTTATCTTTCCAACGGTGTACCATACATGTATCCCAATTCACACACGTTTTACGAAATTTAGTGTTGAAAGTTGAATATTCGATCAACTGCGTATAAAATATGCCGGGAAAGATTCAGTAAATAATGTTGAAATTCGAGCTTACATCAAAGCGCGTATGACATTTAAGTTAAGTGGTGCAACCATTCATAAAGAACTTTGTCACATTTACGGACCATCTGTGGTTAGTGAAAGGACAGTTCAAAGATGGTTTGTTAACTAAAGTATGGAGTCACTAAACGATGCTAGTGGTAGGGGTAAAAAACACACAGTGGTCACCAAAAACAACATTAAAAAAGTGCAAGAACTCATAAACAAAGAAGCTCGATATACAGTTTCTGAAATTGCTAAGTATACTGGCATTTCAACGGGAAGTACATTTACGATTCTAAAGAAGCACCTCAAAGTAAAGAAGATTGCAGCCAGATGGATACCACATTTATTGACTGAAAAGCAAAAGCAAGAGCGTGTAAAATGTGCCAAGAATTGTTGAAGATGTTTCCCAAATATAACGATCGTAAATTTTCTAACATTGTAACTGGAGACAAAAGCTGGTTCTACATTTTTGAGCCCACACGGAAGGTAGATAATAAGATATGGGCCACTAAACATACCTGTAGGCCATGTATAGCTAAAAGAATGACTAGCACAAAGAAGGTTATGTATGCCATGTTCTTTGGTATACATGGTGTAGTGACACAAGTTCCTATTCCAAAAGGTCGTACCGTTACTTCAAAGTTTTACAAACGAAGTTGACAAATATTATCGCCAACGTCGTCCAAATACTGGTATGAGAGGTCTGTATCTGCTCCATGACAGCGCTACTCCACACAAAGCAGACAATGTAAAAACATTCTTGGAGAACAAGCGTATAACTGTTCTTAATCACACACCATACTCGCCAGATTTGGCACCGTGCGATTTCTTCCTGTTTCCAAGATTAAAGAAAAATCTTCAGGGTCGCCGTTTCAGCACCAGAAATGGACTTGGTTTAGCATTACATCAGTTGTATAGGGGTATACCTCAAGAAGACAGGATGATGTGGATCCAGGATTTTCACCAGAGGGGTTTGTAAATTTTCAAGAAAGGGTAAAGTACATTTTTCAGTGGGTACATGTATTTGGAATAGTGGTTAAGGTCTCTGCTTTCAGATCGTGAGGTTGAAGGTTTGAGCCTCAAGGAGGGCGTAATTGAAGTATGATTGTGATCTGAAGACTTGTTTCGAAATACCCGCTTTTTGAGCTGCAAGGTTACCCATTTCTATCCGCCTTGCGCCTGGCATAGCGATAGGGGTTGGGAGGTACAATAAGTATGCAAGCAAAAGGTGTCTAATAAATCAGAAATTATCATGATTGGCCTCTTCAGTAGTGGTGATACTAAAATAAATAAGACATTACACTTTACTTTTTATTTGGTATTTGACTTGTTTTCAAAAAAAAGTCCTTGATGTAATATTATATTTATTGTGTCACGGTTCAGGGGTGAAAATGTGAAAGACCCTGAATATCTCAGTCGGTGAGAGCTGTGGTATGGTATTCCGAGGGTCCAAGATTCGAGTCCTGGTCAGGCTGTATGATTTTCACCCTTGGACATTTGGCACCCAACTTAGGGCAGTGGCTGAATATAGCTCAGAGTTAAATTCACATTGCTTTGAAAACCTGAGAAATTTTGGGATGAATTTCAATATAGCAGGAAAGTATCTCACGCTATTTAGGGGAGAAAATGTATAAGAGGTCGGATAAGTCATCGGTAGAGCAGCGGTATGGTATTCGAGGGTTCTAGGTTCAATTTGTTAATTGCATCCTTCACTTTAATTTCAATCTTTTCTGTCGCTATTTCATGTACATCCCCTTGATGGCAATAAAACAAAATTTAAGAAAAAATAGAAAGTGGCATCGATGGGTCACGCACAGGTGACAGTATGATTAAACGCTATATTTTAGGTCTTTGCACGCTTAATTTGGGGCAACAAAATGATTTTTTAATTGTCATGTTTCAGAAATGTTCAATATTAAGGGGAAATGATGTGTTAGCAGCCAGAAAGCTAATATGGTAGAGCCACGGTACGGTATTCCGAGGTCCCGGGTTAGAGTTCCGTTCAGGCTGCATATTTTTCTCACCCTGTGACATTTGGCGGCCAATGGGGGACCGTGACTGAATATAGATCTTTTTACGACGCGGTCCGTTGCTATGAAAAAATGACAGGAAGTAGTATGTTTTCGCACATTAGCAGTTTGCGTATGGCAAAAAAGCAATGCTCTACATAGATATGAAGTAGAAATTCATAGACAAGTCTGAGTTAGTTTAAGATAAAAATTAGAAAATCATATAAAATAGCTTTTACCAGAAACACAAAAGATCCCTTAATAGATTTGTGGCCAAGATTGCCCAAAAAAGGCATGGAAAAGACAATTGTTTAAGAATTCCCCTTACGATCACTGACCTGACATTGAGATTATTGTTGTAAAAATATGTGGAAATATATATATATAAGCAAACAAAGAAGTCAATTTAATTGTTGTTGAAAACGTCCATAACATTTTTATATAAATTTCATTAACATTTAGAATCGAGGTTAAATATCATTCTATAAAAAAAGTTGGAACACGTGATATAATGCATTTTTAGTTTTCAGTTTAGCTATTTTTATCATTTATCCAACTTGACTGAGATGCCAAACAGAAATTGTTTAAGTCATATAATATATTTAAAACAAAATTCAAACTCTTGTGAAGTAAAGATGGGTGTTGTCTGGTTCCTTGTAACACATGGAAATGCACGTCACGTACACTATTTGTCACTTCACAAAATCAATTAACATTGATGAGATTGGTATAAATAAATATTACTTAAATTAATCATTTTCATAATATTGAGTAATTAACTATGTCATGGTACTAAAACGACCCGGTTGAATGATATTGTTTAGAAGCTGGCAAATAACAACCTGTCACGTGTCAATCTGTTTGACACTTACCGCCTTGCCAATCCACCTTCAAAGGAATACCAATTGTGTAATATCGGGTAATACATAGGTAATAAAATGTGATCTTTAACACCCTGCTGTTTAATTTAAATTACTGATGAAAAGGTAAACTAATGATACCTTGAACAGAGGACTTTTGGTCGTTTAATTATAAGTCCCGCTAATTTTGCATATCTGTTAGAAATATCAATTCACGATTTAAGTACTTACCGCTTTAATTCATCCCAAAATTTCTCTTTTCTGGATGACATAACTTGAAATCAATCCTTTTTAAGGCTTTAAGTGCGCTAAATGTAAGCTTTCGTTATTGCGATTTTGTCCTTCGCAGAATGCACATGCGTGAAATGCAATATACGTTGCTATGGAAAAATCGTACTGTAAAAAGGTCTATAGCTCAGAGTTTAATTTACATTTTTTTGTAACTCTGTAAAATTCGAGAACAAACTCAAAATAGCAGATATGTCACGGTTCAGAATTGTTCACTCTTCAGGCAGAATGATGTGTAAGCCACCGGATAGCTCAGTTGGTTAAGTCGCGGTACGGTATCCCGAGGGTCCCGGGTTCGATTTCCGGTCAGGCTGCACAATTTCTCACCCTGTGACACAAAATTGTCTCACATCGCTCATTTTATCTTTTTGTGTTGTTGCAGTTAAAGGGTATATTCACAAAATAAAGGTAAAAAGTGTGTGCCAAAATAAAACAAGAGCCCGGTTTGAGCTGGGTGATGCCCCCTAATAGGTTTTGGACACAGGAAAGTACACCTCTTGTAGTTTCAGGATTATGTCCCTGGAAAAAGGTTCAAAGTGCAATAATTCCAAAATAAGGCAAGGCAGAGTTACTGTTCTTTGCACTGACTTTTAATCAATGCGAACTATCAACCTACAAAGTTTCTTGTTGATATATCTAATGGTTTCCGAGTTATGTCCCGGACAACTTCAAAATGTAAAAAATGAACAAAGGGCAATTACTACAAAATTTGGCAAGGCGGCGTTCAAATTCTTGTGCACTGCATATCTACCCATTGAGATCCATCTTCCTACAAAGTTTCACGTTGATTTCTCTTGTAATTTAAGAGTTATTTCCCGGCCAAGATTTTTTTAAAGGGGAGATAATTAAAAAAAATGGGCTAAACAGAGTTATGTTTTTTTGTACTGCACTGTAGCTCAATGAGATCAATCTAGCAACAAAGTTTCATGTTGATATATCATAACATTTAAGAGTAATTTCCCAGACAAAGTTTAAAAAGTGAAAATAAACAAAGGGCAATAACTCCAGAATTAGGCAAGGCAGAGTTATGATTCTTGTGCACTGCACATCTATCCATTGAGATATATCTACCTACAAAGTTTCATATTGATACCTCTTATAGTTTTACAGCTATTTCCTGGACAAGATTTTTCTAAAAGGGGAGAAAATTAAAAAATGAAGCTTAACAGAGCTATGGCTCTTTTGCACTGCACTTTTTATCAATGAGATCTATCTACCTACAATGTTTCATCTTGATATCTCTTATAGTTTAAGAGTTATGTTCCGGACAAAGTTCAAAGTGTTAAAACTAACAAAGGACAATAACTCCAAAAATAGGAAAAAAGAGTTATTGTTCTTTAGCTTTGCACATCTACCTATTGAGATCTATTCACCTACAAAGTTTCATGTTGATATCTCATATAGTTATGTACCGGACAAGATTTTCTAAAAGGGGAGATCATTCAAAAACCGGTGTCGCGTAATAATCACAAGGGCGTAATATTACCTCGGTTTGTACATGTTTTTTAAAACTTGCCTGCGACTTTGTTTAATAACAAAGCTCTTTGAAAATTGGTATAAATCTTCAGCATAGAACTATTATTTCGGTGCATGTATTTGCATATTTTGACAGTATTTATTTTATTCAGAATAAATGCGTGAAATTGAGCTAAATCGTCAAATTATGCATCTTTCATAGGGCATTTTGAAAAAACCTTCAACGTTCTAAAAGTATTAAATTCAAGAAAAATAAAAGCTTTTAAAACGTGTCAGGGGTGTCAAACACTGTTTCTTATCTATTGTTTATTTCTAAATGGGCTATACCTAATTTTAAACTGTAAGCGAAAATGGCCAATTTCTCCGAAAACAAGGTCAAAATATCCGAAAATATTGCCCGAAAGGGTACTACAAATGTAAAACTTGTCATTCATAACCATAAATATTTATTCTAAAGAATAAAGTTCCTATAACTTGTCCAATATTTTATTATTAACAATTCAATGATTGGTTGTAATCAACATTTGCCATAAATTTAAATTCAACAGGTTTAATGCGGCATGTATCCTTTTTCAAAATGGCGGACAAATTCTGTTAAAGGATCTATTTCTTTTATATAATTAAGTACGTATGCGTCATTAAATTACATAAACTTTGATATCAAAATGTAACAAAATGTTTTCTCAACTCAACACATCATTTAGACAAAAATGACAATTCATATAAACAATAGAATTCCGCTGTTGCATTTAAGTGCTGCCATTTAGCCATGATCACAAAACTATGGTGTCTGGTTAATGCTATTTCGTTATTTCGATTGGTTGGGATTTACAGGATGAAAACAATGTGCAGCTTGACCAGGACTCGAACCTGGGACCTTAACAATACTGTATTGCGGCTCGACCGACAGCTACTCTACACCTTCTCCCCTAATAAGTGAACACTTCTGAACCGTGACTTTCCCCTGTTATATTGGAATTTATCCTTGAATTTCACAGATTTACAGAGCAATGTAATTTAAACTCTGAATTGTATCCAGTCACAGGCCCCCGTTTGGAACCAAATGTCACAGGGTGAGAAAAATGTGCAGCCCCACTGGGACGCGAGCCCTCAACCCTCAGAATACCGTACCGCAGCTCTACCAACTGAGCTACCTGGCCGCTAACACTATATCACCCATAAAAAATTAACAGTTCTGAACCGCGACATGTGGAAAAATGTTACAAGTAGCAAAAAAATGAAAGATTGTCACAATGAAAAATATTTATTTTTTATTTTGTCGCACTTTTTTTACCTTTTGTCAGTATTTTGTAAATGGGCCCTTCAACTGCGACAACACAAATAAAAAAATGAGGGAGGAGAAACTTTTTTTGCCAATAAAGAATTAATTTTGTTGCCCCATATTTAGTGTACAACCGCCTTAAATTTGGCGTTTTATCATACTGTCACATGTGCGTCCCTTTCATTTATTTTGTTTTGTCCCAGTCAAGGGGGTGGGTGTACGGGAAATAATGAAAAAAAATGGAAATTAAAGAAAACAACTAAACAAAAATATATTTTGTGCAGCCTGATCGCGACACTAACTTAGGACCCTTGGAATACCATACCACGGCCCTACCAACTGAGCTATGCGGACTCTTTAATTGATTTTCTTCCCTAAATAGTAAATTTCTTAAGCTTGAGATACTGTACTACTCAATTGAAAATCATCCTCAAATTTCACAGGTTACAAAGCAATGTAAATTTAACTAACTCTGAGCTATAATCAGGCACAGCCCAAAGTTGGTCTCCAAATGTAACAGGATGAGAAGAACGTGCAGCCTGAAGGGACTCAAACACGGGACCCTCAGAATAGGTCCGTACCACAGTTCTAACTGGCTGAGCTACCCAGGGGCTAACACATCTTTTCCCCTGAACTGAACCTCAACACATAAATATAATATAACATCCAGGACTTCACTTTTTTTTGAAAAAAGTTAATGAAAAGTAAAGGGGAAAGGTATTGTTTAATATAGTGTCGCAACTTTGTCACAGGATAGAAATTTATATAAAATATACATTATTTAATATTTTGTAAAAGTTAAATGAAGACCAAAAGGAAAAAGTGCTGAATTTGTTTGACAAATGGCAATCGATTTTCCCAACGAATTCGTTAGATCTTGGTCATACTACAGAAGTGAAACATAAAATAGAACTCACCAATTCGCAACCTTTTAAAGAACCTTACAGAAGAGTTCCACCAGCACTGCTCAATGAAGGTAAGAAACATCTCAAAGAAATTTTGGATATCGGAGCCATCCGTTCTTACAAAAGTCCTTGGTCTTCTAATGTCGTAATTGTTCGAAAAAAGGATGGTACCATACGTTTTTGCATCGACTTTTTTTGCATCACTGAATTCAAGAACCAAGAAGGAGACATATGGAATACCACGAATAGAAGATACACTTCATATGCTTGCTGGAGCAAAATATTTTTCCAAACTGGACCTAAAATCTGGGTACTGGCAGGTTGAGCTTGAAGAGGAAGATAAGGAGAAAACAGCATTTCAAGCTGATGGCCTTGGATTTTATGAATGTAACAGGATGCCCTTCGGCCTTTGTAATGCACCTGCTACATTCCAACGTCTTATGGAACGCTGTATGGGGGACTTCAATCTACGTGACTGCCTTATCTACCTTGGCGACATCATCATTTTCAGTACCGATATCGATTCTCATCTTGATCGTCTTGAATCAGTATCTAAACGACTAGCTGAATTTAATCTCAAGATAAAGCCATCAAAATGCGAATTCTTTCAGAAAGATATAACTAACCTCGGTCATGTGGTATCCCAAGATGGTATTTAAGCAGATCCCTCAAAGACAGAAGCTGTGAAGAATTTGCCCATACCAAAGTCTGTCAAACAAGCCCGCAAGTTTCTTGGATTTGCTGGCTATTACAGGCGATTCATTCGCGGATGTGCAGCTTTAGCCAGACCTCTAAGTGATCTCCTGATAGGCCACCCAACCATGAAAAAGCCCAGAGATTTTAAAAAGAATGTTAAGCGATCCTGTTTTCGTTGGGATGAACCACAACAAAAGGCATTCGATGACATCAAGAATCAGTTGACAAATTCCACCAGTTCTCGGATATGCTAACTACACCAAGCCATTTATTGTTCACGTGGACGCTTTGTCACTGGGGATCGAAGCCGTATTATATCAGAAGCAACAAGATAAGACCCGAGTAATTGCATACGCAAGCAGGAGCTTGAAACAGAGTGAAAGGAATTATCCAGTTCACAAACTCGAGTTTCTCGCCCTCAAGTGGGCTGTCACTGAAAAGTTCCATGACTACTTGTATGGCGCGAAATTCGAGGTTGTGACTGATGATAACCCTCTTACGTACGTAACTACAACAGCAAAATTAGATGCCACGGCCCACAGAAGCCTTGCTGCACTAGCAAACTATAATGACAATGCCACTAACAGGAAAGGTTCTAACCATTCTGACGCAGATGGACTCAGTGAAATTATATCCCGTGATGTTGTAGAGACAATCACCAACGCTGCAACAGTGGATTCCCAGCCACTTGTAGATACCATACAAGATCCCGACCTACCAATTCACACAGATGACATTGGTATACCAGATGATATTGTATAGTCTTAAGTCTATCCTCTAAAGACTGGTGTAAAGCACAAGCCAAGGATCCAATCATATCAGTTGTTGTGGATAGTTTGAATCGTGGTACAAACCCTGCTAAGCCATATGACCGCAATTTATCTACTTACCTGCGTGAATGGTCCCATTTGACTTTACTTCAGGGCGAACTTTACAGAAAGACATCTGTATCTGGTGAAGACCATCTTCAACTTATCCTACCGTAAGCTTTGCGAACAGATTTGTTTAAAGCTTTACATGACAATCTCGGTCATCAGGGCGGTGATCGCACAACTTCTTTATTTAAGGAGAGGTTTTATTGGCCAGGAATGGACAATTTCAAAGCTGTAAATGTCAGGAGAGTGGTCAGTGTATTCGTCGCAAGGCTTTTGCCAATACTGCTGCGTTGGTCCCTATACAATTAATGTCACCAATGGACATAGTATGCATTGATTACCTGTCTCTGGAACGATCGAAGGGTGGATTACAGAATATCCTTGTCCTCATAGATCATTTCAGTAGGTTTGCACAAAACATTTCCTACGCAAAACCAAACTGCCAAGACAACAGCCAGAATTCTGTTCGACAACTTCATTGTCCATTATGGATTTCCGTCCAGAATTCACAGCGACCAAGGCCAGAACTTTGAATCAGCCCTTATCAAGGAATTGTGTTATTTTGCTGGCATAAAGAAGACTCGAACAACACCTTATCATGCGATTGGGAACGGAATGGTGGAGAGGTTTAACAAAACATTACTCAAGATGCTTGGTACCTTAAAAGAGCATCAAAAGTCCGACTGGAAGGCTTATGTTCCAAGTGTAGTACATGCCTACAACGCTACGCGATATTAGAGAACTATCTACTCACCTTATTTCCTCATGTTTGGTAGGCATCCAAGTCTTGCAATTGATGCTTTTCTAGGGCTCCCCATTGACAGTATGTCATCTAGCATACACTCGGAGTATGTGTTTAAACTTCGCAACCGTCTCCAGACTGCATTCGAAAAGGCCTGAAATGTTGCCTCCAAGACAGCCAAGGCGAACAAGGTACACTATGATCAAAAAGCACGAAGTGTCCAACTTTATCAAGGAGATCGTGTCCTCTTGCGTAACGTTTCTTTAAGGGGTAAACAAAAGCTTGCGAAAAATGGGAACATCATCTTTACATCATCATCCGACAACCTGTTGCAGATATAGTTGTGTATGTGGTAAAACGGGAAGGTCCAAAGTTTAAAAAGTCTGGGACTCTACATCGGAATTTTCTTCTCCCGTTTATGTCAACAACAGATGTACTGAATGAAAACGACTCAAATCAGGATGAAGTAAAGGATGGTTAAACAGTGGATGCTACAAACGAACCTTCTCCAGATCTTGAAGCAAATAGTGACGAGAGTGACGTTCAGTCAGATCATGAAGAAGAGGCCTCTCCAGTTCCATACGTTATTCCGATGAGACGAGGTCCTGGACAAACAAGAACCACAAAATCTTCAAGACCACGAACAGAGAGACAACAACCAAAATGGATGACATCAGGAGAGTGGAATATGTGATGTAATATGTTGGCTGTGTTCATGTAAATAAAATTATAATCAACGTGTGTTTAATAGTTGTTTACTTAAGTGTATGTGTGCTAAAAGTACATAAGTACGATACGTTTCATTGGACTGTTTAGACTTATGGTTATACAGTAATTTGGTCTTACAAATGTTGTAAACTGTATATGTTACCTCATACTTACAGTATTTACTAACTTGTATAATATGCTTATCTTTAGCTAAATTTACTTACCTCTAAATACTTAATATGCAAAATACTTACCTTACATACCTTCTTGTCATGTTTCAATTGTATATAGCTCTGTCTATGGTTCCACGTCTCGTGTCTATAGGAGCTAACGGATGATTATCCATTGTATCACCAAGCTTCAAGTTTGATGTTGAATTCATTATTTCTTGCTCAAATATAATCACCTCAGGCATTGTGCACAAAAATTTTGAGTTGTAGCCCATACAGCGTGTGCAACTTATGCTTTTGCTTATTACTTATTTTTAGCAAATGTGTTAAATAACTTTGTATATAATATGTATATATGTTTTTTTAATTGAAGGGAGATGTACGGAAAAGTCAGGAGCCTTATAAACGAACCTGGAGGAGTATGTCGCAGATAGAAACTCATATAAAATATACATTGCTTAATATTTTGCATATATTTCAAATAAAATAAATTAACTGTATTCAAATGTGTTACATGTTATTTGACCCCTGATCCTATACCGTTATATCTCTCTATAATTCTATTATTCTTATCTGTCATTGTTACTTACCTGTCACCCGTAAACTTGATATGCTATGTTCGGGTATGTTGTGTGATGCTCGATTACACTTCATATCTGACCATTACATCTTTAAGTTGTGTAATGTATTTATGTTGTGTTTAAATATTGTTTAATAAATATCTTGGATATTTCAGGTTAGTAATCTCTGAAAGTTATTATTTAGATTATAAGATTATTACAGAATGTCATTATTGGTTAATATATAGAGGTTTTTGATAGATAACAGAAAGATATATTTACAATAATTACCGGGAATATTTATATTACACTTACCTGAAATTGTACATGTAGTTATTACATACCTGTATCACTCATTCAACGTTATCTTATAATTGTTAATTGCACTTCATATCTGACCATTACATATTATAGTTGTGTTATATAGTTATATTGTGTTTATATATTGTTTAATAAATATATTTGATATTTCAGATTCGCATTTGTTGTGTCTGTCTATTACCCCACATGTAATACAAATAACTGCCGACTGGGCTACGTCGATAACTACTTAAGGGGCAAGCCATTTATAAATTATGATAAACCTTTTGCTTGCATACAATGTACCTCAAAACTCAATCCTACCTCTATGCCAGGCGCCAGGCGTGTAGAAACCGGTAACGAGGCCCATTTGAGACATTCATCTTTCAATTAGCGCTCCCCGTGGGGATCGAACCTTCCACCTCACGATCAGGAGGCAGACGCCTTAACCACTAGGTCAATGGTACCAAATACGTGTAGACACTGAAATATGTTTTATACCCCTTGTTGAAATTTTTCAAATCTTTGTAAATTCCTGGATCAACAGCATTTTGTTAACATTTCAAATTATAAACTTCAAATTTGTCAAAATAAAATTGTTAGATTTATACATGGTATGAGACCTAGAGATAGTGTCAATAATGTTGTTCTTGCTAATATGTCTTTACTAAATGTAGAAAACAGAAATAAGCAATTACGTCTTAATCATGTTTTTAAAATTGTTAATAACCAGTGCCCTTCATATATGATAGAAAATTTTATACCTGTTCGAGACATTCATTCTTATTCAACTCGGTCGAATCAGTACAATTTTAGGGTCCCAAGAAGTTATGGGAAAGATAATGTAACTTTTTTTCAAAAAGCAATTAATGATTGGAATTCCTTGCCAACATACATCAAAAAAATTAATAAGATAGAAAATTTCAAAAGCTCTGTGAAGGCCCATTTACTAGAACAGTTAGGTTAGTAAATCATAATTAAATCCACTAGTATGACTAGATATTGATCTCATTTTTATTGTTTTCTTTTTAGCAAAGTTAATGGAAATACTAAAGTTTGATATTTTACGTAAATGACATCTTCCAGTTTCCAAAGTTTTGTATTTTTCAATGTTCTTGTGTTTTATATTGTATATTATAGTAAGTATATATCCAAGGACCCCATTGGAAATAAGTCTTCGGGCTTTCATGGGCAATCCGAGGTTATTGCACACTACTCTATACATGTTTCCACTTACGTCCTTACATTTTATTAAACTAGTAAATTGATATCTAGTCATAGGAAAGAAAGAGTGTTAGATTTTGTTTTTTAGTTATAATATTTTATTATTTAATGAGCCGTCTGTGATATTTATGTCTGACAAACTTCCGAAATATTTTATTACAATTGTGTCATCAGTTTTATATAAAATGCTAAAGTGTTTGTTTTATATATACATGTATGTGTGTTTTAACCTGAATAAATATCTATCTATCATGTATTCTGAGAGTCTCTGGTTTGAGTCAAGCTGCATTTGTTTCTCACCCTAGTTGTGATATTGATCAATATTTCCTGCATACATGTTTGTATATTAATGTTTTATAATGATTTAAGTCAATATTATTAAATATTTAATTATTGTCTAGATATGTGACTTTATTTTTGACAATACATTTTAAGACATTGTAACAGTACGACTTCTTAATCTAAATTGTTTTATTTGTAGGGGAGACATTTTCCCCTATTGGATTGTAAAAATATTTATGGATTGTCAAAAAACTATATTGAGTTCTCCTCCGTGACATTAAACAGTCCCAACTGGCCATATATGTAGGAACTTGCAGATCATGAGACAGGGTGGTCTGTACCAAGACAGAGGCGGACTCGAGGTTGAGACAGGATGAACCGGGAAGGCAGTGAAGTTTAGATCCCCCAGACCCGTAAGTATGTGAACTCAAGGTCCTGATCTTCAATTACTTCATTTGTTTATTTTGAGTAGAGGTGCTGGGAAGATTACTGACACAGTTTATGGTAACAAAAAAGCAAATAATACAGTAAAATTCGGGTATTAAAGTATTTGATTTTGATCTTGTATAATGACACTTGAAGGGTACAAACACAGCGTTTCATCGTGTATTTAAGTAAAATCCACGAGAGACAAATACGAGATCCGAAGATTCACTAACATTACCGTTTTCCCCATATTTCATCGTCGGATTCCAATTTACACGTTACGTACAAGTATATAATACATGTACCGATACTGGTGTACAGTAAATAGCCTAGGTAACCGAAATGTCATATTAAAACTAAATTTTAATCCATAACCGACTTAAAAATCCTCACCTAGATGGCTTAGGCTTTAAATGCATCCTCATACGTTTTCAGACGAACACATATGTGCATTAACCCTCTATTCTACATGTATAACATTTACAAAAATACATCTGGTCATACATGTTTGTGATAAAAAAATCTTTCAGTTTCTACAATGTGATACATACAGACAATTTTAAGAGGATTGTTTTCTCATCTGAGTGAAATATGGAATTTATTGTAACGAAATACAATAACATTCCATATATTTTTACAAGCCAGAATTTTATCACAATGACTGAAAATGTGTTCCATATACCACAAAAACCCTCGCTATAACCTTTGTATTGAATACTGCTATCAAGAGAAAATAATAAAAGCTGTTTACGAAAACCGTCGTCTATTCCACATGTATAGTGTACACGAAAAGTAAACCTGTGCCGGGCAAAGACAAAATTCTTATTTATTATAATGGACTGCTTTCAGATCTGATGTCAATAATTTCACAAATTTGAATAATAATTCTGCTATATTTCCTCAACGCAGTAATATTTGACGACATTAGATTACTCAATGATGAATGATAAAAAATATATCTGCACTGTATAATATGCGAGTGTTAAATTTCATATCCGATAAAAAATATAACTGCACTGTACAATATGCGAGTGTTAAATTTCATATCCGTCACCAGTACCTGTTATTTTTTTTCCTAAAAATAGTTCTTGTGATATATGGAACATATATTCACTCATGAGCTGTTCACTTAAACAATAAATATTGTATTATAACCATTGTTTTATACATCAAGAAATGTAATATGTAGCTAACGAAACAATAACATTAAAAAGGGAAAACACTTTTTTCTTGTCGGATTATAAAGTATCAAACTTTTTCCACCAGTATTGACGGCATTGTCAGACAGCTGCATGTCATGCATGCGAGCATGACTCTATACTGGAAGCATATGCTAAGTAGGTTAAGTTGTTACAATAAACATAATTATAGCGTTGGCTGAATTTCTTTATGTTTTCATCTTTACATTGTACATTTTGGCTGCCGTCTTGGATTGCGCTTAGCGGCAACCATGAAGTTTTAAAAAGTGGATCCCAGGCTGAAATAAATTGAAATACTATTTCCTGCCACCATGCTTAGTTTCATGCTTCTCATAGAATGTGCACAATTATTTCACAGATTTCTTGGACTATACTGAAATAGAGAGAAATAATAATCCCTAAAGAAAGCCCAACTCGACAAAATTGAAAATGTTGCAGGCTCGGTTTGATTGAGTCTGTTCATGGAAAGTACTGTCAAGTGCAAACTACCGTCCACGCCCCCTAGCACCGGCTTAAGCAGAATTCATTATTTAACATGAACTGGTAAAATTTAGAATTTTGAAACATCCGCAGATGTGTTAATATGGCGGTTATCATCGAACCTTCAATGTGACATGTTAGTGCCTTTCCATGAAGTGGCATATGGTCCCCAAGTAAAAAAATGCATGTGCCCTAAACGAGAACAAAATGGGCGAAACTTAATAAAATGGAATTTTGAAAGGGGATCTGAGGTTATGAAGCCGATTACTTTAGAAAGTCCTAAAATGTATGATGAACAATTTCTAAGAAGCTAGATCAGTCTGAGAATATTTAGTCACTGTTATGTATGTTTAGTGAATATGTAGAGAAAGAGAAGAGAAATTTTCCTCATCAAGCAAAGAAATTCGAATTTTTTATATTTATGATTCAGATATGCGAAACAAATTGTTATTGTTTCGAAAAGAAACAAGTGGACTTGAAACTTTTAGGAAAATATATTCTTTAAGAATTGTTTATAATCATATATAATTTTCGCTCATTTGCATCATGACGAAGTGATGCAAAATTTGTTTCAATAGCCATATATCTAGAATTTCAACAAAGTTACTTTTGTAAATAACAAAGCCTTCCGTCAAAATAAAAATTCAAGAAATGTTTTTACAGCAACGACTGATTGACGTTAAGGGATATAAGTATACTTAAACACTTATTTTACTTTGAGAAATGTTGTTTATAAAAGTGACCACTTTTTCGGTGCCCCTCTATCGAAAAGATACACCAGAGGGTTGCTAGAAGGGGGATGTGCTCCTTCTGTTAAGGGGGGTTTGAAGGGAGCGACAGCCTCCCTCATCGCAAAGAAATTTTTTGACTTGTTATAGGCTAAAATTGACCCCAGGTTGATCATAAGGTAACGTGTAAGCAACGCTGAAAAGCCTTTCCCTGTATTTCTATCCATTGAGAAGTTGCAGCTCCTTGAAATCAATTTTGATGGAACAAATCAACTCAAAATAGTAATTTATGGCAATTTTGAGATGTCCCCCGTTGAAATGTTTGACGAAAATATAAGACTGAGTGGGTTGTTACAAAGACAATGGTCCAGTCAACATTTGTGCCAAATTTGATTAGTGTTGAGACATGTCAATGAAAACAGAAATTTTTCACAAAATGCTCATGCATTAATGGGTTGAGTGATCTATTAGTTTAATAAACGTTTAAGATAAATGCACAAAATGTGTCCAGGTTTCAAGGCAGTTCAAAATCAGAAACGTAAATGCTTTAATGATTACAAACTTTAGAAAGACAGGTTAAAAAGCGATTGACCAACAAACAGATAAATACAGAATCCCTAAAGAAAGCCCAACACGGCAAAATTGAAAATGTTGCAGGCTCGGTTTGATTGAGCCTGTTCATAGACGGTACTGGAAAGTGCAAGTTACCGTCCACGCCCCCTAGCACCGACTTAAGCAGAATTCAACATTAAAACATGAAATAGTAAAATTTTGAATTTAGAAACATCCGCAGATGTGCTCATACGGCGGTTATCATGGAACATTCAATGTGGCACTTCCGTGCCGTTCCATGAAAAGCGGCGTATGGTCCCCAAGTAATAAAAAGTGTGTGCCTTAAACGAGAAAACAATGGGAAGAACTAAATAAAATGGAATTTTGAAAGGGGATCAGAGGTTATGAAGCTTGCATATCACAGATAAGACGTCAAAAGACAAATTTAAAAAGCAGGCAACATATCCTTAGGGAGATTCAACATTATTCAAGTAGGAATATTGGAACCACCCAACTAAAAATGCCGAAAAGTTGAAACTAAAAATACCACAAGCACAACAATAATGTCGTGCTGAACGATCTTCAAGGATCGAAAATATAACATCATTGATTAAATGTACGGGGAGACTTTTTACAGCCGCCACACGGCACAAATAACACGGATGTGATCATAAAATAGATAAATACAGAATCCCTAAATAAAGCCTAACACGGCAAAATTGAAAATGTTGCAGGCTCGGTTTGATTGAGCCATTTTTAAGTCATTTTAAAAGATTTAAGAGCGTAAGTGGAAAAATATAAGATCCAAATGACAGTCAACACCAAAACGGTGTGGTAGTAAAAATAAACCCTATGATTGGATACGCGGAATCAATTGCAAGATTTAAACAATTCAGTTTTTGGGCTAGTTATTTTTTTTAATTTATGGATTACAATGTATTATTGCATATTTTCTAAAATAATTCTTACTTTTACTGAAATAAGATTGTTGAATCTCTATTTTACGTATAAGTTTTTTATTGTTTAAGAGAAATAATATTCCTTTAAGTAATAAATGGTCTCTGAAGTCAATCACCCAAATCAAATAACCTTTATACTTTTGACAATTCTGTACCGCAGTAAAGTTTTAAATATGAAAACACGACAACACCTATATGGCAATCTGAATACACAATAAAAATAATTCAATGATGAAATAAACAAATGAAATATTTGACGTATCTTAACGATTATATGGTGGCTGATTTGTTTCATTCGTGTTTTCGCACCGCAACCCCGCCAAACAAAAAGTCGAGAATAAACAAATTAAAATGGCGGGGTCGCGAAGCAAAATCAAGCCTATATTTGGCCCGCGATCTCGCCGTTTTATTTCTTAAATCTCGAAGCGCGCCCCCACAAGGTGAAGTTTTATTTATGTAACTTCGCCCCGCGCTCTCGATTATAAGCGTGTTTCACTCCGCGCCCCCGCCATTTAAACTTGTTCATTCTAGACTTTTCGCTTGGCGGGGTCGAAGGACGCAAACATGCTCATACGCGGGATGAAATATTTCTTACATCTCCCTCCACAACCCCCGCGGGGCGAGGTTTTATTTATTAAACTTCGTCCTGCGCCCTCGCTAATAAGCGTGTTTTTGCTCTGCAACCCCGCCATTTTTAATTGTTTATTTCCGACTTTTTGCTTTATGGTGTCGCGGGGTAAAACACGAAAGGCACAAATCAGCCACCATACGATTGATCAATTATAAGCCTTATTGAAAATGTTAAACAAACAAGGGTAAAGCTTGATAAAGGTTATGTGCTTATAACGACATTTATTTTTACTCGGTAGTTTATAAGGACATTTATATATATCCATTTTACATGAATGAGGTCAGCAGCTTCATCCGAAAAGAACTTAAATGTTAAAGGTAGCTATCAATAATTGTAAGCATGATTGGAAATATGTAGCAAAATAATTTTATTGGTTTTACGTATATATTATATATATTATGTTAAAAGGGGTTAAGAATTGTCTTTTTTTGCATATTAAACAGATATAGCTGAAAACACATGACAATTAAGTATGCGTTTCGTTTCGATTACCTTTTCAATTTTACATTCCCTTTATGTACACAGAGGGCCAACATATTTATAATTTCTACCATTAGGTTTAACTTGCTAAACAAAATCAATAAATTACACAATACACCTTGTTGAATATATGTATGATTTTCAAGAATGAATTTTACAGTCAGTATGATAGTGTGATATGTATAAGCAATGAACCAAAACTTTAAGATAACCTATTAATGGGTCTAAGGTTTATTTGTGTTGTATTGCTTCACTCTTTATTTATACATAGTACTTAGCTGTTTTTTTTATTTTAGATTATTGTTCAAATATTCAAATCATTATGAGCAATAAAGGCAATATTAAAGTTTTATTAAATATCGTTTTAGTATGGATAACATTGGTGTTACTATTCAGGGTTTGGAAGGTTAAGCAAACAAATTCGAATATTCAGGATTTAAAAACAAATAATGTAAACAGTCGGTTAGATCCATTGTACTGCAAACGAATGCATGGAAATAATTCACGTATACTTGACAATAGAACATACAATTTACGCATTATCGTGATTGCTTTTAATAGATTTGAATCCCTCTTTAGATTACTTCGTTCATTGAATCAGGCAATCTACGACGGTGACACAGTAAAAATCGAAGTATGGATAGACAGATCAGAAGATGGTGTTTTGGATGAAGCTGTAGTTAAAACGGCAAACACATTTTCATTCCAACATGGTGATTATGAAGTTATATCACATTTTGAACATGTTGGTCTTTACGGACAATGGATTTCTACGTGGAGGCCAAAGCGAAACAGTTCTGAAATAGCTATCATTTGTGAAGATGATATCACTGTTTCAATTTATTTTTACAAATATCTAAAATATGTTCATAAGAAATACGACAATCATTCAGAAATAAATGGCTATGCTTTACAAGGGTTTTCTATAAAACATCACGTGAAAGATAGTTCCCCTCTTGTAGGACCAACTAATAGCATTGTGTTTCTCTATCCTGTCATTGGTTCATGGGGATTTTCCCCAAGCAGAGATAATTGGATCCATTTTCAAGAATGGTTCAGATTGGCTTGTAATGATAACACAAGTGATTTATATATACCAAATAATATAGCAAGCAAATGGTACATACAATTCAGAAAGAAAGGGACACATACGAGCATGTGGACAATGTGGCATATATATCATGCGTATATAAATTCTGAGTTCACACTATATACAAACTTACCAGGTTTGTTATTTTGCTTTATAGCTAGTCTAGAATCACCACAAAAGTTAAATTACAAGAAAGGAGGCATACATTTTGATATTTCTCAGTCAATGTTGTACGAATGTAGAAAATAAGTATACTTCTTTTCCTAAGCATTTTTTTAATTCTCTCAAATTGCTTTCAGATCATGTTGGACTGTCGACTAATTGGCGCGAACAAGGTCTTCATTATAAGAAATTTAAAGGAAAAACAAACGAATTATTACAAGTCTGGAAACACGAATTTGAAGATCTGCCATCTAAACCAATCCTTGTTGACATTTCAGGGAAAGTCATTAAGAGTTCTTAACATAACTATTACATACCATCATTTTTAGTTTGTTTGTATAAAGGCTGTTTATAGTACAGTTCAAATTCGTATTCCTAGCTATTCAAACATGATGCCATTTTATCCATTTCATATCTCTATCATTGTATCAATATGTTTCGTTATCCAAACCTCATTATCTTACAATTAAAAAAAGAAAATATTTTAAGAACTTGATTTGATAGTTGACATCTATTTGTTTCATTAATAAAATAAGAATATTTCTTAATAGCAATTTTCTCCAGAATTTATATCATAATTATGATTTCAATGCTATAGAAGTATTTTGATCCTGTAATGAAAATATTGGCTATTACAGTAATGAAAATATGGGCTATCACAAACAATAAAAATTGTTAAAATACGACTGCAAAAATAGTTGATAATTGTCATTTTTCTGTTCTTAAGACAATATAGAGTTCTACGTAAAGTACTAATATTCTCTTATACTCGGCCTAATCTCAAACATTCTTTACTACAAGGCAAATGAAACATTTCAGTATTGTTCGCCTTATCAGTACATTTTCGATTTTGGAGTTTTGACGACTATCTTTGGTGAAAGTACAGTTGGCAGTCGTACGTCATAATTATATAAGTTTGGTATATGGACACCGTTCTGCATAAAGCATAATTGCGATTGTGGGAGATAGTTGCAGGTACGCCTTTATATCACAGTCGCTATGGAATTGGTGACATATATTTGCTGTTTTTGTCCAAGATGATTCTTATTGACGTTCCATGTCCAGAATGTATCTTGTTACCTTATTTGAGAGGCTCTTCCTTTGCCATTCCTGACGCAATCAACCAATCGGCCAATATTTATGAAAATGTTTAAAATATAATATAAAAACCTGCTCTCATAGATTTTATTATTATAAATATGAAGAAGAATAAAAGGTCACAAGAAATTATTACAAAATAAAGTTTTTTTAACCTTTCACTTTGTTTCCAGATGTTTATAAATCACAACAGCAGGTGCCAAGTGCCGTACGGCAGCTGTAATATAGTCGCCCCGTACTTCACCTCAGTGTTGTTATATTGTTCTGGTCCTTTGGGATCATTGATGCCGGCACTATTAAGTGTTGAGTGCCGCTTTAGTCGGTGCTAGGGGAGAAAGAGATGTTGCACTTATTCATAATCCCTCATGTACAAACTCAATCAAACCGAGTTTGCAATTCTTATGATATTTTGTTTTGATTAATGCTTCCAAGGGATCACTTTGTTTGCAGATTTATTTACCTACACACTCCCTTTTTACACTTTGAATGTGCATAATATATCTTTAAGGCCAATATAAATGAATGCTATTCTGACCGACTGGTAATTTACAGATTTCAAAAAAATTAATACAAGACGGCTTTTCATAACTAAAATAGTTACACTTTAGATGGAAATCTATTTACAATTTTACATTCAAACTCTAAGGATCATTTCTTCAGTTTGAAGCCATGAAAAGTTACTCGAAGATATATTGTAATCAGTTCGTACAATGTGTACGAGTATATAACATTGCACGAATGTGCTAATCAAAGCAAACGTTAGTTATTGCCCGATTTATGAATGGGAGGTTCTTGCGCGTTAGAAACAGTTAAACGATTTCTTTAAAAAAAAAATTTGTTCCCTAAGCAGCTTATCAGAACACTACCGTTTCACCAAACGTAAGAAAGTGAACGACATTGGAACATTCAAACAGGAAATTATGAAAACTATGGTACTATTAAGATGATGATGGTTATAGAGATTATTATTTGATGATGATAAAAATGACAAAAATACGAGAGTAAAAGGAACGTGTATTGAGATAGTAACAATGATGATGAATATGATGTAAATTTAGATAATGATATTAATTGTGAAAAATATTGGGTTGATAATAGTGATTATGTCGATGCATCTGCTGCTGCTTCTGCTGCTTCAGATGTGTATGATGATGTTGACAATTAATACTATTGCAATTGTGATGATGATGATTATGCTTGATAATAAGATTAAAATGATGGTAATGATGATGACGATGACGACAACGATGACGACTTCATAATCATTTTATATAGTCGAGCGGGAAATTTTAGAAAATAATGCAAATGTTGATACAAGCATGACACTTTCAGGCAATCATCTTTAAACCATGTAGATTTCAGAAGTGAAGAGGGCCAAAAATATATCTGTTTATTCAAGATGGTGGTAATTTTCAAAATGACCGCCATATAAGTTTGACGTGCATAATAGCTCATTCAAATGTGTTGTTCTGGTCTGAATCTTACACCAATATGGCCGCCGATTTTGTGCCAGACTTTTCTATTATTCTTTTAGTATATTATTTGTTGCACAAATTATGTTTTATTTTGATCAAAAAGAGTTAAAACATATCAAAAATAATCAAATTACATACTAATCATAATAAAAGTAAACATAATTTAATTTTTGTCCTAAAAATGTCTTTTACAATATAAAAAAATCCCGATTTTTACAACTTTCTCTTGGTTTTCAAAGTTTATTTACACCGTTAAAAAATATTATTTAAACTGTGTTTGGTATTCAATTAACACAATGTGCATATTGTAAAATGTAAGAGAAATATAAAATCTGGTCTATTAGGATCATTGTTGCCAGCACTATTAAGTGTTGAGAATCGATATCCGCTCTAGGTGGCTTGAGGGATGTTGCATTTATTCATTATCCTTCATGTACATACTCAATCAAACCGAGTCTGCAATTTTAATGTTATTTTGTTGTAATTTAATCTTCCGAGGGATCACTTTGTTTCTAGAGTTTTACATTTTGTGAAAGTCGTTGGGGGTAAATTTATCCGATAATTGTTATAGGAAAACAACAAAATATGCATCGGTATGTGCATTCTATTTCTTTGCTTTTCTTTACTTTTCTATGAATTCTTATGCAAATGCTACATCACAAAAAAGTACTTTTATCGATGAAGGCTTTTTTTCGACCTTCGGGTACAGTGGGTGTTCATATAAACATGTGCCTACATTACAATTATTAATTTTTGTTGCATGGTATTTCTCGTTTCAATATCTTTGATGTTAAATATTAATTGTTAAATGTAAAGGTAGTCCATTAATACATACTTATGACTCCTTCACAATTTCATGAAATAAGCATACTTTATGCAACATGTTATACTACAGAAAAGATATTCCAGTTTTTTATATAATCGGCGGCCATATTAGAAGCCATCTTTAATTCTGAAGAGGTATGAAAACGATTTTTTTTAAAGCTTTTCATAAAGGAGAATCTTTATGCATGATTAAGTTTAAGTTTCAAGTCTGTACATTTTAAATCAAAATAACTGAATAAGCTTATATGTATATCAAATTTATATAGCGGCCATTTTGAAAATGGCGGTCATCTTGAATGAGCAGAGGTCTCTTTTGGCCTTAAAGATGTTTTCCTGCTTGTTTCACGATTTACACTTTTTGGACAGCAAAGACATTATTTCCCGCCCCACTAATTACTATATTGATAATGATGGAAATTACGGTTTGAATACAGATGAAAAATTGAAGACATTTGTAATGACTTTTGATATGACTAGGATGATGATTGTGCATTTTTTTCACCAATTTTCAAACACATTTTTGGTCAGTTCACAAAACCGATTTTTGTATATTTATAACCAATATGTCAAAATTCTGCACTAGGTGCTGACTACTTATACAACATGATTCATGAACCAACAGTTGGACACAAGTGGTGATGATTATTATGATGTGGATATACCATGGCAAATTTTTGCCATAGAAATGCCATGGCAATATGAAAAGAAATTGAAATACAAACATAACAATAGCCCCAAGAACATTTCATATAATGTTTTTTTATTTAAAAATAAAAAACATGTCGTGGAAATTTTGCCATGGCAAAGTTTTACATTTTATATAATGTTTTGTGATTTTTAAAGAAAATTGTGATGGAAATTTTGTCATGGCAAAGTATTTACATGTCTTCATGTCTTCCATGCGTTGATTGAACGCTGTCTTTCCTTGTTGATCTTGTTTATCATATTTTCTTGAACACAAGTTTTTATTTAAAACACTAAAAGCTCACAAATTTATTTCAATTTGATTTTAATTCCTTTTGAGTCTGATATATACACTAAAACTATTTTCACACATGATACATTTTAAGTTGCCAAAAACAAATCATCAAAAATAAATGTTAATCTCTTACATTAAAAAAATGTACGTTTTTATGACTTATGCAGTTTACAAACACATAATATTTTTTTCATTGATTAAGTCTATTACAAATTTAGCAGTCTCCACATTTGACACAGTCAATTAACAATTCACATCTCAATGATATTCTCTGCGTTATTATCGGCGATGTTGGAGCGAGGAATTGTGTAAGATGATACTTTCAACAATGTCACTTTACAATCTATTTCTTAATTTGTTTAACAAAATACAAGCAGCAGAGAAAAGACGTTCATATGTGTTCCTCATTACAACTTATCTAGCTTCGATGTCACTTCTTGCTTCTATGAGCCGTGTGTATATACAGACATATAAAGGTAGATTTAATTTTAATATAAGCCGTGTGATGTTTTGCAGATACTATTATTCTTTTGACTTTACTAAAAAGCCAAAATAGTAATTTAGCTAGAGTTTGGCCATTACAAGTAATTCATGAAACCGATTATTGCATACTGTACTATTCTGTTTAGATTTGCATTCAATTCTCAAACCGTCTGTATCATACGTGTCATGCTACTGCTATGCTACGGCTACTGCTACTGCTGTGTTCCGGCAACTGCTGCACCACTGCTACTTCTCCTGCTGCGCTACTGCATTACCATTGTCACGTTTTATAATTTTGCTTCAGCTACTGCTACTGTTGTGCTACTACTACTGTAAATTTCAAGTTTTTGCTACTGCTACTTTTGTGCTACTACTACTGTCAACCTCACGTATTTATAATTTTGCTACTTCCACTGCAGAGGGGGGGGGGGGCGGGGGGGGGGGGGGGGGGGGGGGGGGGGGGGGGGGGGGGGGGGGGGGGGGGGGGGGGGGGGGGGGGGGGGGGGGGGGGGGGGGGGGTGTTAATGTTATTGCCAACCTTCAACGTTTTATAATTTTAAAAATATTTAAATTACATTTAAATGTAATTTAAATGGAAATATTAATATATAGCATATAATCAGCAATGGCAGACATGTTTTTTGAGATCTCTTGTCCTGTGTTAATCTACATTATTGTTGACAGATATATGGAATCATTTAGAGGTAATTTAATTGACATTTCCGACCACAATTACTGAAGAACCAACAGCGACAAGAATTTTAAAATGATAAAAAACCAGGTTATGTTTAATCTATAGAAAAATATGGCAATTTTATATAAACAAGATACATTTGGAAATATATTAAACAGCATTGGTGTCTGTGTTGCTATTGATTTCTTGAATACCAAGGACTCTCATATTAGTGTCTTATTGTCCATGTTTTCAATGCAAAGAAGTACGATTAATTGTCTTATTTTCATCAATGAATTTTTATGGTGCAAGTATTTGTTAGGAATCACAGAAATATTTCCATCTCATTATATTGCTTGCCTTTTTACATGCTTCTGTGCATATATTCATTATGACAGTACTTTTCCGCGTGATAATTGAGAGAATGGATAATTTTTATGCGTTTTACTAAATAGTAGCACTATAGCATGTTGTTACTTTAATTTATCATGGTTCTTCCTCGCCTCAATTTATTGTCATATGTATAAGACGAGTTCAAATCGTAAAAAACAAGCATCATTTAATTTTGTTTTTCTATGTAAACAACAAAAATGAAAGGAAACCAAAAAAAATTCAGGTTCAAAATTGTTTATATAGGTACAACATTTGTATTGAAAGATTAAATGTGATTTGCACAAATATTTCATTGTCATATTTTATCTCTTCTTTTACTTTGTATATACTAAAAGTAATGGCCAGTTTAAGTCAAATGAAATAAGAAGGATTTGACTTAATCTATAATGTGATTTAGATATCATTATAATACTTCAGTTTTGTTTATTCGTTTGAACGAACAAACGGAATGAACCAGTACACTCACGTTATAGAGACCCACACTCACGTTATAGAGACCCAAACAATGTGATCGTTTTATTTTTCGCATTTTGTTTTCAATTCTATTTACTTTGTGACTTAGATATCATTAAATGCTTTTTAATTCATGATTGGAAGAGTTATCATACATGGTAATATAAAACTGTTACCAGATATTCATGTATCAATTGTTTTTCTTTTCCATTTTATATCGAAATTTGAATTGCTGATTGATTTCTTTGCACCATCATTATAATTGATTATAACATAACGTGTCTTTCAAATAAAGACTGATAACGAAGAAGGGCATTTTGTTGAGAGAGTAATTGTCGAATGCAAGCCATATTCTGCAGATTGAAAATAACGTTTGGATCGGAAATATGCATGTTTATCTATCCGAATCGAGCACTAAGTACTTTATGTTTATTTGTAGATAACCCATTGGTAGGGGTCATTATACATGATTATTATAGGTAACAAACTTAATGTCAATGTCACCTCAATTTTTTGTTTTGTTTAGATTTGGCTTGTGACCATACATGCTATTTGATGGATCGGCAAATCTGAATATGACATACTAGTCCGATTAATCTGAATTATTTTCTAGCGTGTCCGTATGTAACTTATATAGAAAATTATTGAAAATTTGCACTTATCTGTATGGTCTCTTTGTTGCTATTGATTTCTTGAATACCAAGGACTCTCATATAAGTGTCTTATTGTCCTTGTTTTCATTGCAAAGAAGTACGATTAATTGTCTTGTTTTCATCAATGCTTTTTTATGTTGTAGAAAAACCAAATTTGCCATCAGTCCTCTCCTCAGTGTTGAGGATGTTTGCTGGCGGCATCCATTTTTGCTTATC
The DNA here is from genome assembly GCF_026571515.1 of Ruditapes philippinarum. Lineage (NCBI taxonomy): Eukaryota > Metazoa > Mollusca > Bivalvia > Venerida > Veneridae > Ruditapes > Ruditapes philippinarum. The sequence continues at coordinate 53,191 of NW_026865243.1, forward strand.
TAATTGCAGTAAATAAATCTCATTTACAGCCTAAAACCATTAGAGCCATTCTACAAATAATTAGATTGAATATTATTTTGTTAATACAATATTGTGAAATTTGAAAAAGAGTATTGTTTAAGGTGACAACAGACACTTTCACGTGGTACTCACATAAATGTCATTTAAACCAAGTTATTTTAGTAATAATTGTTACTCATTTAATCTTTGTGCATTAAATGTCGTCGATCATCATAAAAAATAACATATTTAAAAATAATGCCTTTGTAAATGATTGATTTTGAATAAAAATCCTAAAATTTTAAAACGTCATATCAAAGTCATTTTTTATTTTTTTGTCATCAAACTTTTGGAAAATAACCATACCTATATTATCTGGGGAATCGTGTCTCAAATTTTTTATATCTTTTCTCAAAAAAATATGACGTAACGTCAAACATTTTATGCGACTTTTTTCATCATACATATTATGTAATTAAAGATAATTAAGTCGCTGATTGAGCAAACAAAAATCCCTGACATTGTTCCCTCCATAATTGAATTGCCTTTCATGTGCTTTAAACCGCATGTTAATTGCTTGATTATTAAAAAAGTTATGCCGATTCAAAGTTAGTCCGACCCGCATCAAACGAAGTGTCATAAATCGGCTGTTCTCTCTCGGACCCCTACGTTTCACGCTAAATAATTGCATAATGCACAAATAACGCACAAGAGAGGGTCACCAGTTGCGGTAACATACTCTAACAACATTTTATGACCCAGTGACATCTGACCAATTAAAAAGCTGCTGATTAATATCAGTTTATAGCCGTAATTTCTTCAATTCTTAACGTGATTTACTGTCCGTCTGGTATCTGTCGCACATGTCACGTGACTATCGGTAAAATTTGAGGCACTCAGTGGGGGCAAATGGAACGCATTTGCGCACCGCTAGCGGGGTATTTAATTGTTTCCTATTTGAAGTTTGTTATTATTATCATCAGCATTATTATTGTATTATACCAGTGTAACTCTGCCTGTGTATTCGTGTATGAAATTCCGTTAAAATTTAAAACAAAATAACAAGATGTACAAATAAGAACGGGATAGTATATATTTTTCCACCAAATTGATAATGCATCACATATTTAAATAGAAATAAATAGTATTACTCGATCATTATGATGTGGCCTTCTTGACTTCTATTATCATGAATATCATCTATGCACGGCATAGAGATCCAGTTTCTTCCGGGATAGACAATAAATTTCATACTTTGTCCCAGATTTATTAGTACTGTGTCGGATTTACTGGCGACCGATTTATTTTCACTGAGAATATATTTTAATATCTTTTTTATTCATATAGAAATAATCATCCTTAGACAATCTAAAATGGTTTAGAAATTTGTCAGGGACACCTTACCACAAGTCATATAAGCGTTCACATAAATAATGTCGTCTGTTGTTGTTTTACTTGACATTGTTAGAAAACGAGGTTTAATGTAAAGTAAGCCCTTGAATCCGTACAAAAGTCTATCAAATCAATGTAATATATATCAGATTAACGGGACAGACAAATTATTTTCACACATTATGGATATTTTAGCAACTACATTTTTAATCAACCCCGTGGTCGTGCGATTTGCCGCTATGCTTAATTATTTATGTTTCATACATTATGTTACGTACATTGGCCGACAATTTCTTAATTTATAAAAAAGGCTAAATGTTGAGATATTCATAAAAGATGTACGGTAGATGAACGATACATGTATTACGAGAAGTATGGACCAGTATAGACCTGTAATTCACGGATATATGGAACTACCGATTTTCCTCATTGATGCCTCAACAGGGGGCGGAGCGTTATCGATAATCGACAGGTTACGCGAAAAGCAGATACAAATAGTATAGGTACCGTTTTAAATCGTTTAAAAACACATTTTTTGGACTAACTGCTTCCAAAATTAAATCACGAATGTGTTCAGAAAAGGTTGATAAATCTACTTAGCAAAAAAATCTCATTTTAGGTATTTTCAATGATAATTGACTCCGTTATCAGCTTAAGGATAGTATATCTGGCTACTTATTTTCTTGTAAACGTTCTAGGTCATTGGTATTTCTAGCTATTTATATTCAGCTAATTTGAGATATGATTATGCCTCATTTTCGGATAAGGAAAAGACATGCAGCTTAATGTCACGCTTGTAAAGGTCGCGTAAAATGAACTATGCTAGTTCTAAATATGAACTAAAAGTACTATTTTCACAAATTCAATCAGTTCATACTTTCCAGCCATTTCAAGAAATAATCAAACCTTCAACGGTTGCAGAAAAACCTCTCGCATGCTTCGTTTTAAAGAAGAAATCTTTTTTATTACAATTATCGGTTAGTTAAGCCCCTGCAGTTTCAAAAGAGTCTCATTATTTCTTATTCAGAGGGAAATCTTTTATCTGTTTTAGATGTATAAAAATCAAAAACAATTTTTTATTTGTGATTTTTTTAATTGGTCAAAATAATCAAGGTCTTTGTATATAATTCATGAAACTTTAAGTATTCGTCACTAGTGTGATAACCAATATCTATGAACTTAAAGATGTTAACAACAAACATAATATTTCGCTTCAGTTAAATGCTAAGCTGATTGCTTAAGTTTGAATTATTTAAAAATGACAAAATTGATGCATCACAAAGAATTAATGATTGAGTTATTGTGTACTAAATATACTAATAGGCAGTGTGATTTTTTACCTATCAAAGGAGGAATTCTCATAAATTTATGCTCTCAGGGATCAAGCAATAACTTTCCATTACTAAATCTAACAATCAAACGAGCAGTTAAAAGCAGCACAAGCATGATCATCTGAAACATCTCTAGATACACATTCGTTTATCGTGCGTCTGAAAGCGTGCGTTTCTTATTCCCAGAGACGTTCAGCATGCGTCTGCGTTCGTCTAAGCGTTTTGCGTCTGTTAACTTACTATTGAGAAGTTAAAGAATATCTTAGATATCTTATGTAAATTTCTTGTTTCTTAAACATGTAAGAGATGTTCTGTGTACGTCCCTGTCAAAGAATAGAAATATTATAAAAAAAGTATTATTGTGATATTTACATTAAAGTTTTTAAAGTTTGTGACCTCGCGGTGAATACAGGTCAGATTTCTACATGCTTTGCGCCGAAGATTTACCCTTTCCCCCATGAGCATATTGTGAAAAATGTCCGTTTTCACTGAAAAGCCTCCTGTTACAAGTTCAAACTGCTATCAAACTATGAAAAATGCTTCAATACAAATCAAACTTGGCACAAGTGTTGACTGGACCATTACCTTTGTAACGACATGCTCAGTCTTAAATTTCCTGTTACCATGGCAACGAGGGGACATCTCAAAA
>NW_026865244.1:0-14584 GCF_026571515.1 Ruditapes philippinarum
TTCACAAAAATGGGGATTTTTTACCTTATTATAACAGCCTAGGAAATGAAACAGAATTATAAGTGCAACATAAATCAATTATATTAATTAACAAGCATATCTAATTGATTGAAATAAGAATATCTCAATAAATTACATTGAATATTCAAAAAATTATGGCTTATTTCCTATGATGTATAACTATACAAGCTTACACACTAATTCATTAAAAATGGGAGTAATATCACTTGATTATAACCTCATGGTAAATGAATCAAAGATATATAAGCAACATAGTATTATTATATTAAGTTATACCTACATCAAATTGACTTATATAAGAAAATCCCAACAAATTTCATTGAAAATTAAGAAATAATGGCTTATTTTCTATAATGCCTTATTAATCAACTTTACCACACTAAATCATTTAAAATTTGGGTAAGTTTACCAACTTATAACCTTCTGGTCACTGAAACAAAGTAAGTAAAGCCAAATAATGTTATACTATCAAGTAACTACTACATCTAATTGACTAAAATAAGAAAACCCCATTGAATTATATTGACAATGAAGAAAGATAGGGCAAATTTTCTATGATGAAGCAAATACATTACATCTTTAAAAATTTTACCTTATTATAACCTCCTAGGAAATGAAACCAAGTTAGTAAGGCAACATATTACTATAATATTGAGTAACAATTACATCTGTTTGATTGATATGGAAAAAAATCCACCAAATTTCATTGAAAGATAAAAAAAGGTGTGGCAAATGTCCTATAATGCAGGCAGAGGGGTTCAGATCCACTATCAGTAAGGAAGTGTTCCCTTCCCCTTCAGGGGACCATTACTGGCATGGTATATGGAATCACCGGTAGTCAGCTTCGACACTGTATTCAAGGGGTCCCTGGCTCAAGTCCAAGTCAGGCTGCATATTTTTCTCACCCATTGACATTTGACTCCCAACAGTTAGTAATAAAATAATGTGAAATTGGCCTTGAAGTTTCATACCATCACCTATTCCAAAGGGAACTGTGATGGATGGTATAAAACTCAAAGTCCTATTTCACATTGTTCACTGTACCCATTCAAGGACGAATTTCAATAAAGCAGGGGAATATGTCATGGTTCCGAACTGTTCACTATATAGGGAGATGATGCGTAAGCAGCCTAATACAATATAATTCAGTCGGTTGAGTGGCAGAACAGTATTCCAAGGGTCCCGGATTAAAGTCCTGGTGAGGCTGCACCTTTCTTTTTTAACTTGTGACAGTAACAAACAAGAGCTGTCCGTAAGACAGCGCGCTCGACTTTTTTATTGCTTGCCAATAAAAAAAGTTTTTGCAGTAAAAGGCAATACAAGAATCTCTGTATTTTTAAAGTGAACAATGGCCATGAGCATTAAGATATTTAGTGAAGAATTATTTTACTGAATTGTGTGATACCCTTGAACACTGCAGCAAAGTTTGAAATGTTTAAGTCAAAAGAGTGCTGGTAAGAAAGAAAAAAAAACTGAGTTGAGCCTTAAATAAATTTAATAGTATTAAACCCACTTTGAGAGAATAAGGTATTTTTACGTCACTCAGAACACCTTGGTAAATGACATAATAACATAATTTTTCAAGAAATCTATGCCAAGGAAGCAGTATATTTTTGTACAATCAGCATAATATATAGATTTGACTTTGCATGTGAAAGTATTATAGTTACCTTATAATACAAGTAATAGGTAAATTTTATCAAGCTTTTTTAGATGTTGTCAGTTGGTCACAAGTGGATCTCTTTCACACAGGCTGTGGGTGACTGGTTACTTTTCGTGGGTCCACTATGTAGATAATGCGTTGTAAACTGATATTTGAATTACATGAAGGAAGTTCAATTCATTATTTAATGTCATGCTAAATGTTCATGAAATCGTGACATTGAGTATATTTTAACCAATTGGGGCATCTCGTTGAACACATTCATTCTCACTATCTTCGAATGCTCCTAATTTCTGTATGTAAGCACAGTGTAGCATCACGAAACTGAATATAAGTATATATGATTTACTGGTAAAAGCCAATTCATGGAAGTCTATCAGTCTGCAATATATTACAAATTATCAATTTACACTATTTATGTCATATGTACACTTGGTATGTTCCAAAGAACTGTAAATTTTTAAGATTCACATCTCAGTTGAAGAAGAACTGGTTTGTGGTCTGAGAAGTAAGTCTCCAGCACAGAACAACTAGCAACTGTTAGATCTCGTGTAACGTATACATGATCTATTAATGTTTGAAAGTCTGTTGTGGAGCAGTCAACAAGTTGTGCACAGTGAAGTACAGCTTCAATATAAGTATCTCTCGGTATCTTTTTTACAAGGCCGTCGTCGGTGGTCCGGCCGGTCCGGCCTTGGCCGGACCAATATTTTGGCCAAAAATGAGAAAAAAAAAAACAAAAAAAACACGCATTGCTGATTAGCAATTTGACACTTAACTGGCCCCCTTATGCAATGCGCGGTAATATACAAACATGACGCGAAGAAACAACTAGACACAATTAATTGACCAGGTATATGTAGGGATCCTACGAGTCAAGTTCGATTACTTTTTCGGTGTAATGCTCGCACACAACATCCTAGCATTGACAGACAACCTCAGCAAATCTCCTCAACAAGTTTCATTGTCAGCATCCGAGGGCCGGCGGCCAGCAAAGCGGACTCTAGATAGTTTGATAGACATGAGATCAGACGACAGTTTTGATTCTTTATTGATTAAACTTCAAAGTGAGAGTGATCGCGTCGGTGTTAACGATCCAAACGTTCCGCGGAAGAGAAAGGCACCCACACGATTCAAGATGGGGCACGGTGTTGGCTACCACCCCGTTACAGTGCAGGACGTGTTCCGGCCTAAATACTTTGAAGCAATCGATCTTGCCATCGCCAGTGTTAAAGAGAGATTTGACCAACCGGGATATCGTGTACTTCAAAACGTGGAGAATTTACTAATAAAGGCCGCACAACCTTTGAAAACCTAGTTCACTAGAGAACTTGGTTTTGTTTGTGATTTCTGTGGTAACGATATTAATCGAGACATCTTAAATGTGCAGCTTCAGCTGCTACGTTCACATTTTGACAAATCAGAAAATAGTACTGTTTGCGTCAGAACAGTCGGTGCTAGAACGAGCACTGTTCTCTGAGGTCGTTGTGTTGTTAAAGATTTTGTTAGTAATGCCTGCTACTAATGCTACCAATGAAAGGACATTCTCGCTGTTCAGAAGAATTAAGACATACCTGAGATCGACAATGTCTCAAGTACGCTTGAACAATCTAATGGTGTTACATATTCATAAGTACAGGACAGATTCAGTCAACTTACGTGTAATTGCCGATGAGTCCATTACTACCAGAGAACGACGGCGATGTGTTTTTGGAAAATTTACATAAAATGAGACTCCGTGTTGTGTAAGATTATTGTTAACAAAATACAAGTTAGTGCTAAACAAAACGCGGTTATTGTTGACTCGTAATGTACTATTCTTCCATCATGTCATCGATTGTTATTTAAGCTTATACCATTGTGTGATTTATGCTAAACAATAATCCACGTACTGTAATATGTCTTTTATTTGTTTATTTATAATCATCGGATAAAAATGCATCTAAAGAATTATATATATAATAACATCAGTTATTGTTTTATTTTCTATTTGCCAAATATCAATTACATGTATTCATCTTTTATGTACATCTGTCCGTCCGTCATGCGAGTCTTAAATTTCACCCTTAAAACTTACGACGCACTTAAATCTGTAAAAAATTGTTGACATATAACTATAACATGTACTAGCGACAGGCTGTAAACTGTGCCAAATATACGGGAAAACGCCCCTGAGAGCATCCTAGAATAAAAAATTTTCCGGGGGAGCATGCCCCCGTACCCCCCTAGGTTCTACCTAAAACCAATCAATTGGCCGCACCAATCACAATATCGTGACGACGGGCCTGTTTTAAATCATGATTGAAATCACCAATATAAATCTGCGGCTGCTGTGTATTGTCCTTTGATATGTTAGATAGGAATGTTTTTACAGTATTCTTCTTTGTTTTTGGAGATACATATAATCCAGCAACATTGACGATAGGTAAATGTGAGGAAATTCCATCAAGATTCTAAGTCGATAAAAGGCCTTAATTTTTAAAACAAATCCTTGACAGAGTTACCTTCTCTTGCGTACAGATGGGGGTAATGATGTGAAATAGCATTAAAAGTTTCAAAGCAATATCTCAAAGGGTTAAGGCAATAAGTGGATTTTACCCATATTCAATGTATTTTCTAAGTCAAAAAGGGGCATAATTCTGTCAAAAACCTTGACAGAGTTATGTCCTCTTGTCTGTTGATGAAGGTCGTGATGGTAAACAAGTATGGTCAGTTTCAAAGCAATACCCCCAATGGTTTTGAAATAAAGTGAGGTGGTACAAAAAACTTAACCAAGCTCAATACACTTTCTAAGTCAAAAAAGGGCCATAATTCTGTCAAAAACCTTGACAGAGTTATGTACTCTTGTCTGTAGATGGAGGTTATGATGGTGAACAAGTATGGTAAGTTTCAAAGCCATACTTGTAATACTTCTGAAATAAAGTGGGGTGGTACGAAAAACTTAACCAAGGTGTGACGCCAACGCCGACGCCGACGCCGACGCCGGGGCGAGTAGGATAGCTCCCCTTTTCATAGAAAAGTCGAGCTAAAAAGGAAGGTATTAGGCATTTAATGTTCCTTAATAATAATATAGCATATCATAACATATAGTGCATAAAATGTCAATAAATTTCAATTTCAATGCTATGAAACATAATTTTATTTTCTGATGTGCTGCTCTTTTGGTAAATCCATATACTTTACGGTTTACACATGATTCACAAATTATTGGAGTCCAACACTCCTCCCCTCCTGGCACTTATGGATCGAGGTGCATGAGGCTGACAAGTTTCTCCATTTTCCTCATTTTTTTCTCGCTTACAGTTTCGGGCCCAAAATAGAAGTTTATTCTTAATATAACACTTTAATTCATTAAATTTCATTAGGCATTTCATAATTCTATAATCGTTCTTATCTGTTATATTAAAACATATTTTATCAATATCTTTTTATGGAATTTAATTTTTTGAAAAAAAAAAAAAAAAATAAACATATGCATGTAGTTTTACAGCTGATAATTTTTTCAGAACTCATATAAAACTCAAATTCTAACACAACCCACATTTTTCCCTATTGAACAAAGAAGAACAGAAAGTGTGTGTTATTATGCAACAGATGCACAGTTTGACATTCTATATTTAGACATGTGACGTAATCATTTAACACGTGATGTAACCACTAAAAATCGACGCCCGGAAAATAAGTACGGAAGCAAATAAGGCTCAATTTTGCTTATCTATCAAGTACGGCAACATTTATTTGTTGATGTCGTGTTAGAATTGAAATTATATATCCAAATCGGTGATTTTATCGCTTGATAACATCAATGTTTGTCGTTCGGATGCGCATCATTATATCAATCGGGCTACGCCCTCGTGATATAATTCCTCGCATCCGAACTCCAAACGGTGATGTTTTTGAGTGATAAAATCACTATTTGGGATATATTATTACTTAATTAATATTTATTTTCCCAGGGAAATTTCATTATACATTATATCACCGGAAATCTTTTTTATATCAATGATGTTTGCAAGTATATTTTATATTATAATTATATTAATAAAATATAATATATCCCAAACAGTGATTTTATCGCTCAATAACATCACTGTTTGGAGTTCAAATGTGAGGAATTATATCACGAGGGTGTAGCCTGAGTGATATAATGATGCACATTCGAACAAAAAATAGTGATTTTATCAAGCGATAAAATCACTGACTTGGATATATTAATTCGATTCTAACACGACATCAACAAATAAATGTTGCCGTACTTGATTGTTAAGCAAATTTGCGCCTGATTTGTTTCCGTACTTATTTTCAGCGTGTCAGATTTTTAGTGGTTACCTCACATGTATAATGATTACGTCACATGTCTAAATATAGAATGTCAAACATTGCATCTGTTGCATAATAACACACACTTTCTGTTCTTCTATGTTCAATAGGGTAAATGCCGGTTATGTTAGAATATATTATAACCCATAATGCATGGTATTTATTATATATATTTATCAAATTGAACAAAAGGTGGTTAAAAATTGAGCTTGAAACTTTCAGGGCGAAACGTTCAGGAGGTGCAAAGTCCTGAAACATATAGATTTAGCCCTTGTCTGGAAAAAATGTTGGGCTACCGGTCTGCAATGTATGTTTTCCTTTATTTAAAAAGGTCATGTATTAATTTTGTTCACCTGTATGTAAATGATTTGATAATTTTATCGCTGATTTGCTAAAGTTACTACCATTCGTTTTATTTTGTTTACGCCAGAAGCGGTGTCGAAGTAATTATTATCTATCTAAGAGATTCCTGGTTTAAAGCAAAGTATTTTTTTCAGAAATGAGCATAAAGACGACCCTGTTAAATCATTTTTAATGCATGTTTTAGCGCTTGATGGCTTATAATTTCAATAATCATTTGTTTAGGCTGCCCGACAAAAAATAATATTGTGCCAGCTTGAGTGCATTTGGGATTGATATCATTACAGCTCTAACCTGGGACATAAGATAAGTTAGTTGACATAAACCCGTTTAAAATACATGAATGGCTAGCTATTATTTAATCAAATCACTAAACGATCTAGCTAAAGTTGTTAAAAATTTATATGATAAGGATATTTTATTAACGTTTAGAAACGTTTTCTATTTTGCGTGCGTTTTAGCGTGCGTATATTGTTTAGCGTATTTCATTTTGCGTGCGTCTGCGTATTTCGTTTCATAAAGCATGCGTGGTACATGCGTTCGTATAGCATGTAATGTGCGTGTGTTTTTTCCGGAATGTGCGTTTTGCATGTAAACTGGAACATTCACCCTACTGTATCACATACACAAAATAAAGACCGTTTAAAGAGAAATAAGAGTAGTTTTTCATTTACGCGCCTATAGTATAACGCTAACATTTAGCGCGTCTTTACACAATGTTTGTATAACGCTAATGACGTCACGTCAAATTATATGCACGGATGTGCAATACCATATTTACTGAGTGGCAAAATCGGCACGGCCACCGGTGTGTGATAAAGCATATTAATACATATTAAGCGCATGTCAATAAATTTCAATTTTAAGTGATATGAAAAATATTTTCTGTTGTGCTGTCTTTGTAAATCAAATAACTTAACATCACAACCAGTTTCCTTATTTTCCTCATTTTTTTCCTCTCAATTACAGTTTCAGACCTAAAATAAAATTATGTTCTTAATATTATATATACTCATATATTGTAATGCCCTAGAAATTTTACCTTTTTTAGTGATTTCACTGGATTTCAGTATTGTTTATTTCTACTTTCACTTTCGTTTTGAGAAGCTTTTACTGGCGACAACACAGTAAATATTGCGACGTCCCAATGAAACATACAGGACATCAACTTAAATCTACGTATTGTGCCAGCAATTTAATCATTCTTGATTCTGGAAGCTTTTCCTTTAATGTTATCCATTTCCCTGAATGTTATCCGTGGTAGAATCCTGTGTTTTTAATCTGTTTTCGTGACTTCTGTCAAAATAGTTAATTCCTTTATTTTACACTCAAGATTATATAGTTCGATTGTTTATGATGCATCCTCACTTAATATATAGATTTGCCTCATAAATCCATCTGAATTTAATTGTTAGCACTGTATATTTATGAAAATTTGCAATGTATTTTCAATGTCGGCCATGTTGGACTATTACGTAGAGATTACGTAGTGAATGCAAAGGATAGTTCTTTATCCGATTGCGCATAAAAAGGAACACGTTACCCTAACTATTTTACTTTCGATATTAGCGCATGATAGCTTATAAATATTTCTAAAAATCATTTGTTGAGGCTGTGACAAAAATCAATTTCGGTGCTAGGTTGAGTGCATTTCAGTTCTTACATAAACTCGTTTAAAATACATTTCTAGCTACCATACTGTATATATATGATAATCAAAATTCTACATGTAGCTAAAGTTGTTAAAAACTTAAAATGATTACGATATTTTAATAAAGGTTTAGAAACGTTTTCATTTTGCGTGCGTTTTAGCGTGCGTATATCGTTTAGCGTATTTCGTTTAGCGTATATCGTTTTGCGTGCGTCTGCGTATTTCGTTTCGTTTTGCGTGCGTATAACGTGCGTCCGTATAGCGTGTATCGTGCGTTCGTATAGCGTGTAACGTGCGTTTTGCGTGTAAACTGACACGTTCACCCTACTGTACAAGTAGAGAAACTGATAGCGAACAGCATGGATCCTGATCAGACTGCGCGGATGCTGGTCGCAAACGCACTATGTTGGTTTTGTCGTGACGCGGCTCATTTTTATTTTCAAATGACCCGTCACTTTTCACTCGAAATCATCTAAGAGTCGCACTCGCAAATAATCGATACTCAATTCAATTATGAGTTTTCCAATTTAAGTGCTTTAGTTGATATTTTTCAGATTTTTGAAATTTCAGCCATTTACGTAGTCCATTCTTGAACTATTAAAGACCAACAATGGAGAATTCTGACCTTTTCATATAAATATAGACAATATAACGAGGAATATGATCATTGACAATCGGTGATTAAAGCGGTGGCGGCGGATTATTATTCATATACAAAGTGGAAACAGGCAGGAGAGCTATATTTCATATAGTTTCCTCTTCCCCCCACCCCTTTCCCCAAGGTAACGCTAGTTACTTTCAATTCCGTATTTCGCGTCTTGTCCATAAATCAATGTGGCCATACCACGTGACTTTTCGGGTACGGAACACGCCGATTTTTCACCCGATTTAGGTATTTTTTTATTCATAACTTATTTATTACTCAACCGATTTTGATCAGATAAGGCACAGAGTACCCGTAATTATACCAGCTTTCCACGGTTTATCAAAATTCTGAAAACCCCTGAATGGTTTTTGAGAACATTCGAGTAAATCCCAATGTTCGGAGTTAGATACACTTTTGAAGTACGGCACACGGGATCAGCTAGCGTGGATGACAACTAAAAGAGAAGCGCACAAGGACCAGACAAGACATAAATTGGTTACTATAGACGAACTATTGAAGGATATATTAGCATGCCGATTTTCCTAGGAAATAGTTATATTTAGAATGTTCGTGAAGTTGGCAGCCTAGCAGCCTGAAGTTGGCAGCCTAGCAGCCTGGAAGCCTAGCTGCCTAGCAGCCTGGAAGCCTAACAGCCTAAAGAAAACTAAGAATAGTATACAAACATGAAAACAGTCGGAAATACGAGTACATTAGTAGCACCTCTTTAGATCACTCCACGCCTTTTTTCAATATCGTGATTTTTATTTTTTAAGATGTTGAACTTTATCTTAACATAATTTTTCATTCTGACGCTTCGAAATTCGTGAAGTTAGCAGCCTAGCAGGATAGTACAAACATGAAACCGTCGGAAATGAATCGGTAGCACATAATTAGACCATTCCACGTCTTATTTCAGTATCGCATTCTTTATTTTTTTAATTATTGAACTTTGTTTTCTTTTTTTATTTGACGCTTCAAAATTTGTGAAGTTAGCAGCCTAGCAGCCCTTAATGTATATAGTAAATACTTAAAAAAAATCTTCTTTTAAAAAACCCTACGAGCTAGAGCTACGATATTTAGCATGAAACATCTTCTTATGGGTGTCTACCATTTATTGTTCAAATAAGGGCCCTGGGGGTTAAAATTGGCCGCGCCTCGGGGATCATTGATTTTCCTTATACATGTATAGTAAAAAACTTTAAAAATCTTCTTTTAAAAATCCCAAAGAGCTTGAGTTTAGATATTAAGCATGAACTATCTTCTAGTGAGTGTCTACCCAGTTTGTTCAAATAAAAGCCCTTTGGGACAAAATTGTGTTTCCTTATATGTGTATTGAAAAAACTTAAAAAACCTTCTTACAGCTAGAGCTTAGATATTTATCATGAAACATCTTCAAATGGATGTCCACCAAGTTTGTTGAAATAAAAGCCCCTGGATAAAAATTGGCCCGTCGTGGGAACCTATATACAGGTGAGCGATTTCAGGGCCATCATGGCCATCTTGTTTAAATAAGGATCGCGATATTGGAATAAGACGTGAAATAATCTAAGTATGTACTACCGATTCATTACCGACGGTTTTTATGTTTGTAATATCCTTAGTTTTCTTTAGGCTGCTAGGCTGCCAGGCTGCTAGGCTGATAACTTCACAAATTTCGTAATATCAAAATAATAAAAAACAAAGTTCAATATTTAAGTTTTCATGTTTGTACTATCCTGCTAGGCTGCTAACTTTACAAATTTCGAAGCGTCAGAATGAAAAATTTATGTTAAGATAAAGTTTAAGATCTTAAAAAATAAAGATCACGATATTGAAAAAATGCGTGGAATGATCTGAAGAAGTGCTACTAATGTTTTTCCGACTGTTTTCATGTTTGTACTATACTTAGTTTTCTTAAGCTGCTAAGCTGCTAGGCTGCTAGGCTGCCAACTTCAGGCTGCTATGCTGCTAGGCTGCCAAGTTCATGCTGCTAGGCTGCTAGGCTGCAAACCTCAGGCTGCTAGGCTGCCAACTTCACGAACATATATTTAGAATATATATAATAGAGCATTAATAGCACCATGCAACATTGATCTTTTTGTTTGACTCTAAGTTTGCGTGGAAAATTATCAAGCCGTTTAAAATGAAGAAAAAAAAACTTTTGAAGATGAAGACCTAAGTCTGAAGATTCCATCTACACATTTTATCAGCTATTATATTTGGAATACAATGAAAGACAGAGAGGTTTGCTTAGTGTATGTACATCGACAAATTGACAAATTGTGAGCAAATGTATCATTAGAGAAGTGTTTGAAAAGTTATGTTATACATACAACAACGAAAGATTAAAATTTTATAACCAACTTCTGACAATTTAAATACCATACAGTCTTTCAAATCACTTTACTATTTTAGCTATGGCAGCCATCTTGTTCAGCAGACCGGAACACTTTAAGCAATTTTTGTAAATGACTGCCATTTCAAGTTTGACTTGATTGGTTCTTATTATCATCTTTTTGTTGGCAGAAATATGTTTTGATAATGATCTGAGTTTACCATCTTTTGTTGGCAGATATATATTTTGATACACTATCTTAAATGATTCTCCTTTTTACATTGTAGTAGTTTATATGTAGTTTTATCTAGAATAAATAAATAAATTTGATAATGAGTACGAATCAAGTCCATCTTGATAAATCTCTACAGAAATTATCGTTTGGCAGTCATTTACAAAAATTGCTAAAATTGTTCTGGTCTGCTGAACAAGATGGCTGCCATAACTAAATATGTAAAGGGATTTGAAAGACTGTATGATATTTAAATTGTCAAAAGCATTTAAATAGGTTATAAAATTTAATATTTCGTTGTTGTATGCAACATAACTTTTCAAACTCTTCTCTAATGATACTAGTAGTTAAAGCGGTTTTTGTATTTTATATGGAAGTCAAAATACCCCTTTGTTTGCATTTTGCTAGTTTTATGACAAATAACTATATATTTGAAGTTAAGTGGTACTTATTTCAGGTAACAAGCAGCTTATGCTTTAACACTATTATTTAAACATAATAAAACACATGCTTGTTCTTTCTAAAGAAGGAGAAACTTATTCATTTCAGAGGCAAAATGTGCTTTAAGAAGAAATTCATGGTCTTTAATACACAATTAGAGTTTTTAGCTGCCTCATTCATCAAATCATAAAAAGAAGATTCATTTTGAATGACGTTGTAAAGTTTTGGTTGTCATGGCGACAAATTACTTTAATTTCAGAGTTTTGGTGATAAACAAAATAGAGCTCTATTCATCAACAGAGGCTAATATCGGTTAAAAGAATAATAGAAATGTATTAAAGCGATCATAAAGGTTGATTTCCATAGACTGGACATCAAGCCCAAAAGTTAATTAAACTAGCAGTAAATATTACTGAACCCGAAGGAAAGAACCTTAGGCATAACCACATGTTGAACGTCAGTCGTCATAAATAACACATGTTTTTATTTCAGGTTAACAAAAGCAATTTACGCGTTTTTTGTTTTTTTTTGTTTTTGCTTTTATAGTTTTTTCTATACCACCTTCTTCTCTATTCATAATTAACAATTCAGAAGTTGATGAAAGAAAAAGTATCCATCTAGACGACGTTATTGACAACAACATTTTAATCGACATAATCCTGGTTATACACATAAGAAAATAACATGAGGCCATATTTGACGCAAAGGTAAAAAAAGATATAACAAAGAATGAAGGTTTGGCATCATTTTATTGTAACAAGTTATAACAGTAATGTATTAAACTCATTTGTCTAGACATCATACCCTTTCCCATCACGTACTGTAAAGACAATAAAGTATCACAAATTAATACGCTATGCATTAGTGTTAAAGTGGCATAAAATATTTAGTGATGGACATTACTTTGAGAAGCCGTAACCGTCATTGACTGCGTTACGTTGAAGCACAAGTTGTACGTTAATATTATGACGTTGACGTCAATAACATTTTGGAGTGCACCGCTGTCGCCGACATGTGTTTATGTAAAATTAAATATTGTTGTAATGTTAGAAGCTACTCACATGAATTTTTCTGTGTTTATTTGTTATTAATTCTTCTAAGCAGTGTAAGAATTTCAAATTAATATCTCACATATATTTTACGCAACAAAGAAAGTCCACGAATTTTTGGATAACCCCTCGTACTTGTTTCTGGAGTGGTACGGGTTTAAAAATTCGTTTATATCACTTCAGAGTAAACTTTGCACAAGATTATTACACACTGTGGACAATAAACTTCTCAGTATCATATTGCCCTTTTTTGTGGCGAATAACAAACATGGGAAAACTTAGATAGAGCAAGCCCATTACCAGCACATACTGTGTGCATTCTAACGGAAAAAGCTGTTCTGTTTTTTTTTCATAAGTTTTGCATAATTGTTTTTATGTTTGCAATACCCAAACTATGCAAGGAAATTTACGTGTATCTGTTTTCAAAACTAGTTGAAAAAAGTGTGTAATACATCTAAAAAAAACTCAAGGTAAATATTGATCAGGAAATAAGTTTACCTTATTTCACACAAGCAGATTTTCTCAATACTCAAGTGATATCCTTCTAAACATTTTCCAACGTAAGGAGCCTTGCATCCTTGCGCACATTCCAAATCCGTAAAACAAACTTTATTAAAGAGAAAAGTAAGACAAATCTTAAGTCTGAAACCTAATTAAGCAAACATAGATATATCTTATCAAGCATTATTGAAATAATGAGATAAGTATTCCTTATACATGCACTATTTAATCAAACATTTTTTTATTTATTTGATTAAATGTATTTTTGATTATATTATAAAGAAAAACTTGGAAAAGTTCATGAAACATAACTTAGACCCTGTTAGACAGCTAAGTGGTTCAAAAGGCTTTGTTCTATTTTGGTGGCAAAAGCTTGTCATTTTCGGTTCTAGCAAAGTAATTGTTAAGCATATAATGATTTTTTATGATTAACATTATGTTATCTAATTCAGCATATTCATTAATTAAACGTACATTTCTCACAAGAGCAAACTCCATTCATTTGCACAGCTGGGTCTGTAGTAAACTGGGTACAATGAGGAATATGGGCAACCCCTTTACAAGACATGTTAAATGCGTTCCCACAATCTAAATCAGTCACATCATTGTTCACGTGACACCGGTAACATAGAACGTCGCCTGTGAATGAAAAATAACATAATTTTAATAATTTGAATAATAACTTTACTTTCCTGTCAGTATACCTGAGACATTTACCATCAAATCATTTAATAAAGTACTGAAATAAGCAGATGACAGTGACAATTTTTACGTAAGAAAATTTATTTTAGGCAAGGAAATATCACTCAAACTTGATTGTCTGCGTGAAAGAAAAAATAAAATAAAAACACTACAATCATCCTGTTTTGAGATTCAAAATTATTTAATATTTTAACAATTAACAAAAGGTTGATAAACATAGGATATTTTTCTGACAGGTAGATTTGCTGGGGTCAATCATTGAATGTCCCTCCCCAACTGTACCTTCTCCGCCCTTAAGCTTTCGTCATTAATTAGCTGAAGAAAAGATGATTAAATACTGCTAAATGTCGATCCACTTAAATAAATACTTGTTTTTAACTACGACAAAATAGTATATCGCTTAGTATAACATCTTTTGTTTCACTACAATTTTTTTTCAACTATGCAAAAAAGTGAATAATGTACAATATTGATTTGTTTGGAGATACTCTCTTCTGTGAATATTAAAAACAACTATTGTAGAGAAAAATAATGAATGAACTTACCAATTTTTACCAGACATATTATGGCGAGAAACAAATATATTATTTCAGAATAATATTTCATTGTCAGTCCTATAAGTAATATTGTCTGTAGTAAACATTCGGCGTTTTTACATGTTCATAAAGATAACACTGTAACAAA
>NW_026865245.1:0-29699 GCF_026571515.1 Ruditapes philippinarum
TTAAAATATTAAATAAAATGTGCTTTCATTGCATAGTTTAATAATAATAATAATAATAATATTAAATAATAATAATAATAATAATAAAAATAATGATAATAGTAATTATAGATATAAGTATGATGATGACGTACGATGGTGGTGATGATGATGATGAAAATGATGATGATGAAATTAACATTCGTTAAAACAGTTTTATGTGCTCGATGCTGCCTTCTAGTGTCTTCTTTATAAAGAAACAACGGCTCTTCTGTGGCCGAGAGGTTAAGGTCGTCAAGGTTACAAAATTGAAAAGCGTCTCTAGGACTTGCACAGAAAGTGATGGGTGTTTTAGCATTAAAGCTTTATATAATTTATCGGACGGACAATAATGCAAATGTACATGTATTTCACAATTGAAGAACTCTGATAATAGTACACGTAACGAGTACGTGTATGTCTTGGTTACCGAGAATGTGTCGCAGTATGACAGTCTTAAGAAGCATTTTACGTGCCCTTTTTGTTATCTGAAATATAGCACACAGTAATAATAATATAATCAAATAGACAAGATTAACTATTCAAAATGAGAAAAGCCTCAATCGGCTTAAGCTTACTGTGCAGTATATATACATCCTCTGTCTACGATCGAAGAAAGAGCCCCTCTTTTAGTCAAAGGTGCTGACAGTAAAGCACTGACGCAATATATCGGGCAGAGAAAATGGAACAGCATAACTAGTATGGCGGTGATGTCTTGTGTTCTTTGCCTCAAAGATAAGAACGGCGTTCTTTGATAAGACATCAGGTAAGTAGGTACTCAATTAAATCATCGGTAGAGTGTATTTACTCGTTTTTGCCAGTCCGTATAGCTTGGTTATGGCGTGAGGCTTGCAATCTCGAAATTGTGGGTTTGATTACCGGACTGGCCAACTTAAATTACTGAAACAGTCTTTCTGGTAAGACTTGTTTAAATTGAGGTCCCGTGTATGAGTGCTTAAACACCTGGCACGTTAAAGAACGTAAAAGCTTCTGGAATCTTGCACTTTCCATAAAAATCTATAATGACAAAACATCATCTGGAGGACTCATCCATATGTGCAACTGGTGGCGAGTTTACACTCATATATATTCATATATACACTCGTTCGTTTTTGACAGTTGATTGTCATTGTCGTTTTTTTTTGTCACCTAAATTTATGCATTTGATTTAGACAGAAAAAAAGTTATTTATGCCTAGTAATTTTTCAACTTAACGTTATTTCACAGACAGGAAAACGTAGATAATTTTTTTAAGTCCCATAAATAATTTAATATACATCCATATAGAACAACGACGTGTTTCTTTGTTATCAACAGATACGTACACAGCTCTACACACAGTCTCGAGGGATCAAGAATTATTGATGGACGATGTTAGTCTTAAGTCTGTAAATTGAGCCCAACATTCCAAGGCTTTCAAGCTGACTAGGACAAAGATTGTTTGTTTGTGTAAATTTGCTATGTGTTTGTTTTCTCTGCTTAGTTTTAATTTAAGTAAATGCTTAGACTACATGTTTTGTTTGTTTGCCTTGCTTTTGTGCATCCCTTTTAGTTTGCTATGATGCTTTGATTATATGTTGTGTGTTAATTTTTTATTAAACCCTTGTATTTTATGCTAGTTGAATCTTTGTTGTGTTTGTATGCTTTGTTCATATTAAAACTCCTTATTCCCCATTCCATTAGGCTGTGCATGCAACTTAATTTTAGTTAATTTTGTTTGTTACACTGTATGTGCTTTATCTTGTTTCTTTTTTATGCTGTATAAGTTCTATCATAAATTTTTATGCACTTTTATAAGTAAGTTTAATTTTATCTATTTATTTATTTATATATATATTTTTAGGAAACCTTCAATTACGTATTTATAAATTGTAGATGTTAACTTATAACTATTACTATTTTATTAAATTTTTATTTTTTATTATTATTTTTATTTATTCACATTGCTATATGTATCATACTTAAATTTCTAGACTACAGTCATTTATTACTTTTAGAAACTGTTATTACCTTTAATACAATATGTACTGTGCATGTCATCAAGCTATGCCTTAATTTACCATCTTATTGTAAAGTTCTTCTTAACCTTGATACTCTTATTTCATGCTTAAGCTGCTAATAGTTTTATATGTTTTTATTTTCAGAACTGTTATATGTTAGCAAATATGTTTTATGCTTTTGTTATTGTCGGTAAATAGCTTATTAGCTAATGTTTCTTGTAATATGTAAACCGACTTAAAATAAAGTTTCTTGTATCTTGTATCTTGTATCTTGTTGTATAACCATGATAACGTCTGCTCTCTCTGTCTTCCCCTCGTTACGTACAAGCTACTGAGAGGCACTAGGGCATCGGTAAAAAATGATAACCGAAGCGGACAAGCTGCAGATGTTCTGACTAAAGCCGAGTGGAGCGGTACGAGCCCTGCCTATACCATAGGCACTTGGTTTCGGGATAAAGACCCTTTTTGAGAGGTTTTTAGTACTCAAATATAATTAAATGTAACGATTTTTAACGTAAGTAGATGTCTCTATTCTAAGAACGTCATTTTTCCGATGTTATCATTTTAGTAACATCGGAAAAATGACGTTTTTCTACATTAAAAATCGTTACATTCAATCAAATTTGTTTTTTTTTTATCTCGATATTTAGACATACTGGCCTATGGCCTATACACGTATGTATTTACCTACCTGGCAATATTCAAATTTAGTGGTCTCGTATTAACATCCCTAATTTAGTGGTTCATGCTCTAAATATGGATAATACGGAAGAGATATAATTTGCTTATACACCGATTTTCAGCCGGTGCCCGTTCAGCAAATCAGCTGTTGTCAAAAGGTATATTTTGCGTCTATTTTGGTTATTAACCTATTATATACCTTACAATTAATGGAAGGCATTTTCGTACACTTGTATCTAACTGGAACATATTTTGCATGAACGCTCATAAGCGATAAATATAGACTAATTGGTGCAGAACTAGACTAGTAATCGGATAGCTCAGTTAAAAAATTAATTTACAATGTAAATAAGTTGCCAATACATGCACTTGTGTGTAAGGAAATATATGTTTTGATTGATACAGAACTACTGGAATGACAAGTTGTTTAGAAATTATGTAACGTGCACGGGCCAGCTGTTATATATATAATTTTTCTTGCTACTTTGCCAGTTGATTGGTTACAAATGATTATAAAATGATTTATTCAAACTTTGGAATCAAGTTTAATTAACTATTGTTTATAACAGGAACATGCCTTTATAGTTGATATGCTTCACATGAACTTTATATAAAATTGAGGTGACACTATTAGGCTATTTAATATATAGAAAACCACTTGGATATTGAGTTTTCAATACTTTAGTAATAACAATTACACCTAACGCAGTGTTAAATTGGTGCAATTGATATACTTCGTAAATAGTGCAAGATTCCAAGTAAGTAATCTAAAATATTAATTAATTATTTCTGTGATGTTGACACTTTGGCAGCTGGGCAGAGACTGACTGTCCGCAGCTTTGAGCTCTATTTATACTCAATAATGTAGTTATATTTAAAGATCGTTTACTGAAGTTGGAGAAATCAAGCATCATAGAGATATTGATAATGGGTTGAATATTGGTACAAAAGGCATTGAGTTCGAATGATTTTTAGGACAAATTGTTCTGATATTTTAGAAATAATAAAAATATGCCTGTTATATCAAATAATTGCTTCGAATAAGTAATTTTACTAATTTATAAAAGATAAAACTCTACTTTTAAACACAAGAAAGATAACTTTTTAGTT
The DNA here is from genome assembly GCF_026571515.1 of Ruditapes philippinarum. Lineage (NCBI taxonomy): Eukaryota > Metazoa > Mollusca > Bivalvia > Venerida > Veneridae > Ruditapes > Ruditapes philippinarum. Next base: position 3,810 of record NW_026865245.1, read on the forward strand.
TACAATTTAACTTAACGACAATTTAGGTAATCAAACCACTAAATATCATTAAAGAATCTAGGCAGAAGAGAACAATCGTCACAATTAGATAACCTTTGTTTTAAAATGAAGGCTTTAATATTTTCAAATGACTTTTTCAGTAGACCCTGATTAAACTTTGTCTAATGTTTTAAAATAATTAATTTGATTTTTTTGCATGTTGATTTCTATTTTTTCTTCATCAGTATTTGATGTAAAGAAAACTTTGGTAAGCAGTGTGACAATTCTGTGATGTTTAGAAAAGAAAAAAAAACACCTTTTAATTTTAGATTATGACATAGAAATGAATGTTACAAACTAAAGCACTCCAAAATATTGCAAAAAATAATGCTTTTCATAATGTGGTTCAGATTGCCTACACTGACTGTATTTATATGCTGAATATGGAGATGGGGTGTGGAGCTACAAATGCCTTACAGTCCAAATTCAAATGTGGCCCACAGCTTTACCATCTTCAAATGAGGTGTGCTTTGAATATGGGAACCAGCAAATTCCCTGTTCTGACTCTAGCCAGACTGGTTCTCACAGACACACTCAAAGCGCAACACATTTGAATACGACAAAGAACAACTTAAACATGAGGGGAATTATCAATATAATTGCTTCTACTTTGAAGATAAGTGTGGTGATTATTTGCTTTGACAGGTTGGTTTCTAACAGTATGTGTTCTTAAAAGAAGATTGAGGCATAACAATTGTTGATAGTCAAACAATGGCTATGGCTAGTATGGGAACAGAATTCACAGCTGAAAATGTGGAAAAGGTATATTTCCGATTAATTTTGACATTTAATTTAGCTTGATTGTGATGAAAGTTTTGAACAGTTACTGCTCTTATGCCTGTTTCCTTGACAAACCAGAAATGATGATAAATAAAAAAAATGGGCATGAATGTGAGGAAAGAAGGGCTCAAACAAACATATTATATACCACTCAATCACCTCTGTTGTGTTTGATAACCAGCATTTTTTTTGTGGATATTAACTTCTGTCAGTTGATTTTTTTAATTGACATTCATTTTTGCATTTCATTTGAAACAAATTAAAAGGACTCCACTGAAGTTTTTTGACATGACAGAACTTGAAATAACAGTTGTTGTTGTCAATTTGATTACTACAGGGAGAATTGCAACTTTAATAGATTATGTTCACAGATTTCAAGGTTATGATGTTAAACATGTGTGCATTGCATTGTTATCAATGATAAATTCTAATCTTTGATCTATCATACTTGTAGGCAGTAAACAACTTTTATTGTAACGCTGCAGTACAGCAGGAAGTTCACCAGTGGTTGACAGCAGCTCAAGTCTCACCTGCAGCATGGTCATTCTGCTGGCAACTACTAGTGCCAGATAAGGTAAATTTGTGATGAAATAACTATATTGAAATGAGCCGCGTCACGACAAAACCAACATACTGCGTTTGCGACAAGCATGGATCCAGACCAGCCTGCGTATCCGCGCAGTCTGATCAGGATCTATGCTGTTCGCTATCAGTTTCTCTACTTGTAATAGGGTTGGTAAGCGAACAGCATGGATCCTGATCAGACTGTGCAGATGCGCAGGCTGGTCTGGATGCATGCTGGTCGCAAACCCATTATGTTGGTTTTGTCATGGCATGGCTCAAATATTTATTTTGTCACAATAATTTGATCTATAAGGCAAACACTGATACCAGAAATATAGTGAAAAATCAGCAGACTATAAGGGAAGTGAGCAGTAATTTGTCATGTTTGTAGGATTTATATATAATATATGTTTCTTCGTTTGTATTTGTTATTTTAAGTTTTGTGATTTAAACTTCTAACATTCTTTTGTTTCACTGATAAAGAATCTAAAAACATAGTTTTGAATTTGAATGTTGAAATTTTTTATTTTTATTATTGAAAATATGTGAATTTAAGGCATGGCAAAATTACTGTTTGTTCAGTGTGTCAAAATTTCACGCCAAGGAGATTTAATGAAAAGACAGTATGCTGGTGTTATATTTCATTATATTCTCCATGGCAGTTCTGGTGTCACCATATATTATATTTTCTGGAGTTTTGTTATTTTACATTGTATGTTTTCTGGAGATCTTATATTTATATTTTCTGATGATTTGATACATGTATTTAACATTGTAAATATTCTGGAGACTGATATTTTATTGGATATATTTTTTGGAGAGCTTATACTTTATATTTCCTGTAGTATTATCTTTTCTAAAGCTCTTATATTTTATATTTTCTGGAGATCTGATATTTTTCCATTGTATAATTTCTGGAGATCTTATAATATTTAATATTTCCAGGGCCTACAGGTGCAGTATTTTGGTGCCAGCTGTTTACATGTTAAGATAAGCAGATACTGGTAAGAACACCTGACATATATACTCTTATAATATTGGCGGGATTGAGAGCTGTAGAAGTGTAACTTGTTTGACATGAAGAAAAAGTTAGAAATATTTTGCACCAAACTGTCAATTTATACAATTAGTTTGAGTGTACACATATGTTTTGACAGTATTGAGAATTTTAGTCTCGCAATGATAACTTACTTAGCTGAGTTAATGAAAACTTACTTAGCTAAGTTAATGAAAACTTGCTTACCTGAGTTAATGAAAACTTGCTTAGCTGAGTTAATGAAAACTTGCTTAGCTGAGTTAATGAAAACTTGCTTAGCTAAGTTAATGAAAACTTGCTTAGCTAAGTTAATGAAAACTTGCTTAGCTGAGTTAATGAAAACTTGCTTAGCTGAGTTAATGAAAACTTGCTTAGCTAAGTTAATGAAAACTTGCTTAGGTAAGTTAATGAAAACTTGCTTAGCTAAGTTAATGAAAACTTGCTTAGCTAAGTTAATGAAAACTTGCTTAGCTGAGTTAATGAAAACTTGCTTACCTGAGTTAATGATAACTTGCTTACCTGAGTTAATGATAACTTGCTTACCTGAGTTAAAGACCCATTAAAGCAGCGTACCTCAGATTCATGCCAATTTTCATGAAAATTTTGAAACTGTATCAAGAAGTGAAATATTGTCAAGTGAACATAAAAGTTATTTACACATTGCAATCAAAATTCCCGAATAACAGTAAAAATATTCTAAAATAAGTCTTAACCCTGCATTAGTCAACCAGTAGAAATATGGTGATAATTACTGCAAAATCAGTCATTCATTGCATATAACATGTAAATAATTACTTGAATTGTGAATATTTTTACTTTTCTTAAAATCTTTGTACATTTTTCTCAAAAGTGATTTCCTTGATATTTATTGGCTCATCTTGAGGCATGCAACTTTAAGCCTCAGAAATGACAAATATTTTTTCTTTTTTAGGAAATGCAAACATGTGTTAAATAATGCTTTAATAATTGATTCAAATTGTGTTAAATAATGCTTTAGTAATTGATTCAAATTTTGCAAAGGACTTTGGATTCTTTCATGGATGGTATCAACCTAGTATGGAAAGCCTTTTATTCTATAAGTTTGCCCACTCTTGTCAGAAATAAGCACAGAGGGGCACCTGAGGTTTTCCAACACCAGTAAAGCTAGACATCCTACAAATCGTCACCTTAGCGAGTAACCGGTGAACTCTTGATGTAATTTATTGAGAGTTCACCGGATACTGCACTTAAATGATAAAATGGCCTTTATTATGTTGGTGTGATGTAAAACACAACAAAATATTAGTCATTAAGAAGGCATATGTTACATTTTCAGGAATGAAATACCAGCTGACCAGTTTGAATCTCTACGAAGCCGCATCCTTGAGCAAATTGTAAACTCTGCGACCGGACCAAAACTTATCCTTACCAGACTATGTGTTGCAGTAAGTAGTGGTGCATTAAATTTTTATAATACTGAAAATTTAAAGCTGGAAAAGCCCAGATTTCAGTTGAAATAAAGGTTTGACTGTTAAACTGAACTAAAGTAAGGTGATAAAAGAAGGTGATATCATGTTACATTGTCTGTTGTATGTATGCCCAGTGAATTATGATTTACTTATGTATATTCATGTTTGATACTAGCAGATCATTATTTTGATATGATATATGTCTATTTTTCAGTAGAATGTTTGATTATTTCATTATTATTAATGTCTATTTCAATATGACATAAATCATGCCAATTCCAGTAATGTATATAATTATCATGTTTTTTTCAGTATGATGTTTGTCTATTTTGATATGATGCTTTTCTATTTTAATGTGATTTTTGTCTGTTTTGGTGTGGTAGATGTCTATTTTAGTAAGATTTATGCCTATTTCAGTAAGATATATGATAATTTCAGTATGATATTTGCCTATTTCAGAATGATATATAAGGATTTCAGTGTGATATTTGCCTATTTCAGTATGATATTTGACTATTTTAGAATGATATTTGCCTATTTCAGGATGATATTTGCCTATTTCAGGATGATATTTGCCTATTTCAGTATGATATTTGACTATTTTAGAATGATATTTGCCTATTTCAGAATGATATTTGCCTATTTCAGAATGATATTTACCTATTTCAGGATGATATTTGCATATTTCAGTATATTTGCCTATTTTTAGTTTGATATTTGCCTATTTCAGTAAGATATATGATTATTTCAGTATGATATTTGTCTATTTCAGTATGATATATGACTATTTCAGTATAATACTTTTCTGTTTCAGTATGATATTTGATTATTTCAGTTATCATCATTAGCCCTCCACTCCATGCCTCAAACATGGTCCAACCCAGTTGACTCCCTCATCATTATGTTCCAAGATGACTCCTCCCCTCTCAATGTAAGTAAGGATAACAGATATGTGTTGGTCAAGCATAATGTTTAATGTGGCAGCCACATTATGTAACAACTCTTTGATAACCATTTACGATTTTTTTACAAGTAAATAAGAAGGTGGTCAAGTTATTACAAAGTACAAAATGACTAGCTTGGTCGCAGCACCAGCATTTTGATCAACAGTTTTCGGATAACCATTTCAGCAACACCAACACAGTTGGCCAGCAAGTGTTTATATCGAGAATATTGTCTTGTGTAAACTGTGTTGTAGCTTTGTGAGAAGAATGAGGATTAAAGTATTTTCAGTTGTTCTTTTGCTTTACATCTGGCTTAACATTAGGATTTGACATGCACTGGCTCTGTAGTAAACACATAGGTATTGTTGCCATGTATATTTGCAAATGAGCTAATATTTAAAATGTTTTCAATATTATTTATTCATAACAAATATTTGTTCAGCTTACTATTCTAACCCTTAAGTGCTGGAACCGAAAGCGTTAAGCCTTTGCCACCAGTATAGAGTCAGGCCGGTCTGCACGTCCATGCAGTCTGACCAGGCTCTATACTGTTGGCTAATAAACTTTAAATATTCACATTGATATCCCTATAATTGATAATGGGCAGTTCCGAACATGGAAGTGGGAAAAGTCCATTTAATATTCAGCATGTTCAGGGTTAAATGAAGTTATAAGACCTAAACTGAAGTGTTTACAATAATATATTTCAGTCCACACAGAGATGTAATGTTTTGCTAGAAATCTTCACTGTCCTTCCAGAAGAGGTATGTTTTGATATTTATCTGCAGGAATTTTTTTATCTTGTTTTGCCTACTTAAATACATGTACATGTATTTTGGGCTTACTGTTAAATCTACATTCATTCCCTTTAAACCTGACAGTATACAGGTTTTAATGTCTTTATTAAGCAAAGCATGCTGGGATATTTTGATTCAACTGTAACATTGTTGATTTGGCAAATTTAGATTATAAATTATAAAGTTACTGTCCTAGTCTGTAAATAGTATTGGTTGTATGATGATTTTACTAAAGTTGTTTTATTTTATAGTTTTATAGTATGAACCTGACCAATAGCAGAAGATCAGAACTGCGCTTTGAACTTACACAAAATATGACCAAAAGTAAGTAGGTTTTTATTTATTATCACAAAAAAATATACTACACAAGTCTAAATTCAAAAGTTGTAGTCCAAGAGACTTTTATAAAAATGATATGGTCAATGTATGTAAAGCTGCATGCCTCCAGATAAGCCAACATGTTTCAAGAAGATTAAACTTGAGAACTTTCAAGAAAAGTGAAAATATTCAAGATTTAAGTATATTAACATTTTATGTGTGATAAATGAGTGATTTTGCAGTATTTATCACAATATTCCTACGTGACTAATACATTAAGGGCTATTTTTGCATATTTTAACCTCTTTTTGGTAATTTATGTACACTGCTTATAGGTAGACAAGTTTATTTCTAGTTTTAGCCTTACTGACTAATTTGATGAGCCCAAACTCACCAAGTGATGTGTACGAGCATGCCCTCAAATGTTTCGGGAGCTGGGTGGATTTTGGTATTCCAATGAACGAGGCTGAACAGATAATTATACAGGTTTTCCAAAGCCTCAACAGTCCACATCTGTATGATTCTGCTGTAGACACTCTCGTTAAAGTCTTCTCACATCCAGATTCTCACAGGTACCGTTTTTTCAATTGTTTTATTTATACTTTACAAATTTTACAACTGTCTGCAAGTGCATAGTCAAACTCTAGGCCGGCAAAATTTGATTTTGACTTACTTGTCCGTTATTATCTGAAGCCTTTCTTAACTTGTCCGTATGATATTTGTATAGTAAATTCTTGAAAATTTCCACTTGTCCGTACAGGCTGCAGGACAACATGAACAAAATGGGTAATTGATTTTGCCGCCCCTGTTAAACCTTGTTAGCTTGGCTATTCTAAGACACATAACCATTTAGAGTATTTTGATTGAAATCATCCTATTTGTTGATTTTTGCATATTATTATCCAATCTCCACACAGTGATCTCCCCTTAATTCTTCGGCGTAGATCTCTGCCACCAAGGTCCGATATATCAGAATTTCTGATATACTATATTTTTTCAAAAATTGTTTTATCTACTGCTTTTATCTATCAGATAAGTTTTCTCTCATTTATTTAACAATGTTTATGAATAAATAAATAAATAATATGAATATTTAGAAATAATTTTAAAAATTATGAGATTATTTTCTACCGAGACGATATTTTATATTTTTTAGTTTTTGAATTTATTTTTCATTATTTTGTATACTTTTGATAATTTTTTTGATAAACTATATCGAACGTAGGCACCAAAAGTTAAAAATAAAACAGAAAGAGAAAAATAACGCTAGATTTTCTTTGTAACGGTCGATATTTACATTTGAATTTCGACGTTACGTCATGTGACTTTCATCATCATGTGACGTCTTTGAAGGCAGTGATTACAATTCTGCCAAGGGAGGTTATCACTGTGAGGAGTTTGATTATTATCGAGGCTCTAGTACTATCAAGCACTGAGAATAGTTGAGGGCACTGTCTCTGTTTTGTAACTTGGACAAAAAAAACTTGTTTGTCTATTGAAATTCTTCATAATTTAGTATATGTGGGAATAACAACATAAACTGAAAACAAGAATTATAGTAGAAGGTAATTTTGTATTTGACCATTTTTACTTTATCATTAATAAAATGATTTTTAGTGACTTTGTTGAGTATGTAATAGAAGGAACAAAATAGTATATACGTGTTTAGTAATCTTGTACTTATAACAGTGAGCATTATTGCACAAAAATTACAAGTTCTTTTTTAACTGTGTTACAGATTTCCATATACCATACAGAAGTTGCTTCCCTTGGTCTTACAGTTACAAGGAATGCTCAATTCAGCCACAAATGACCATAATATGGTATGTTGATATGTTTGTTGGCTTGTTGTTATCATATAAAAAATGATACTGCACATAAACATGATGTATTGTGGCTGACATGATGATGTTTAAAATTGTTTATGCATCATGATAAAAGTTGGATATGCACTATTTTTAGCAAGACTACTTTTAATGCATTGCATGTAGTAGATTCTATATTGCTGAACTACTCTCTTCTACTATTATACCCCTTTATTTAACCAATGAAATATGAAATACACAAGCCAGTTATACAGTGTTAGATTTCAGTTTGAGCCACTATTCTTAACTAAAATTGATATGTTTATTACTTAAATTCCCCACCCCTTCCCAAGTTTCATGTTCAAAACTTCACGAAAGCCATCTAACTTGAAGGTTTAGTGAAGAAGTTCACTGGTTTATAAAAAGGAATAGAAGACTGATTAATTTTTATGCCCCCGCCATGTAATGGCCGGGGCATATAGTGTTACCCTGTTCCGTCCTTCCGTCATTCTATCAGTACCTCATCATCCGTTTCCGTTCATTATCTAAGTAACGGTTGCACACATTCAACTCAAATTTGACATATGGATATGTCATGAGAAAATACAGGCCAAGTTCGAATTTGGTTATGGTTCGATGATTTTTGGCAGAGTTATGCCCCTTTTACTTTAAAATAATATGAAATTTTCAGTTTCCGTTCATTATCTCCCCAACGATACAACACATTCAACTCAAACTTGACATATGGATATGTCATGAGAAAATACAGGTCAAGTTCGAATTTGGTCATGGTTCGATGATTTTTGGCAGAGTAATGCCCCTTTCACTTTGATAATAATATGAAATTTACAGTTTCTGTTCATTATCTCCCCAACAGTACAACACATTCAACTCAAATTAGACATATGGATATGTCATGAGAAAATACAGGTCAAGTTCGAATTTGGTCATGGTTCGATGATTTTTGGCAGAGTAATGCCCCTTTCACTTTGATAATAATATGAAATTTACAGTTTCTGTTCATTATCTACCCAACAGTGTTACATATTCAACTCAAATTTGACATATGGATATGTCAAAGGAATGGGCAGGTCAAGTTTTTGATTTTTTGGCAGAGTTATGTCCCTTTCACTTTGAAAATAATATAGATACATCTTAGGAATAAGCAGTTTAAGTTTGAATTTGGTCGTAGTTCAATGATTTTGGACAAACTTATCTTTCTTTCTAAAAATTTTGAACATTCAGTTTCAGCACTCATACTTTTGTGGAAATGTATGTAGCCATTATTTTGGCAACAAATATGAAATATGCTATTTTCAAAAGGTTAAGACTGAATAATTTCAGTGCTTTGAACATTGTATGAAAATGGTTTGTGTTAACATTGAAAAGTTTTAAGGGCTTTGAACTGCAAATGAAAAAAATAATTTGTGCAAACAAATTTGGAACTAAATATTATAACATCTGAAATTTTGGCTGCATGCGGGGGCATCCGTGGCATGATGACACATTTCTAGTTTTCAAACAAAACTATTTACTGAATTTAATGTCTTATTGTGTATGTTATTTTGTCAAATATGTTTCCATACTGATTAAAATCCACCCAGTTTGGTATAGAAATACCTCAATAAGTCATAGATTCAAAGTTGACATGTTTGCAACAGAAATATCAACTGTAAAAATGTTCAAGGATTATATCTACAGTTGATATTTCTGTTGCAATGTTCTTGGATTATTTGGGCGTCTGTGGCCGAGTGGTTAAGGTTGTTGACTTCAAACCACTTGCCCATCAATGCTGTGGGTTCGATTCCCGACAGGGACTTTGGATTCTTTCATGTGAGGAAGCTATCCAGCTAGCTTACGGAACGTCAGTGGTTCTACTCAGCTGCCCGTTTGTGCCTGAAATAATGCACGGAAGGGCACCTGAAAACTTCCTCCACCAGTAAAGCTGGAACGTCGCGATATGACCTAAACTGTGTAAATGTGAAGTAAAACCCAAAACAAACAAAAAATTCTTTGATTATTAAATGCTGTTTATATGCCCTTGGGGCTATCGCACTGTCCATCATGTAGACTGGCAAAACAAAGGAATTTTGTGGTAACTGGTCCAGTGACCCATTTCTAGTTATATATTCATTTGTGTATATATTCATTTATTGTGTATAATAGTTTGTATGTGGAATTTTTTTATGAATTTGATTGTAATTTATTAATAATCTTTGAGAAAAATGTTGAATTGACTAATTCTGTGTCTTAAAACCTCAGCATTCATTCATATACTTAAGCCAGTATTTATATTTCCTATGGAGAACCATTCTAACTTTAACTTGACTGTGTCACTGTTTTTTTGTTTTTCAGGATACTTGTCATGGTATAACACAGATTGTTGTGTCATTGGCAGAGAACCATACAAAACTAATCATAGACAGTGCAAGTGGGGATGATGAAAATAAAAAATCTGATATACAGAAGCTTATAAGCCTAGTTTTGGTAGGATTTTTTGTAAATATTGTAAAATAATTTGGACCTGCCAAATGTTTGAAAAAGATATATAGAGGATATTGAATGAGTGTAAGTTCAATACTGAATTTATTGCACGAGTTGAATAAAATTATATTATGCGAGCCTCTGGCATGCATAATATTATTTTATTCAATGAGTGAAATAAATTCAGTTATGAACTTACACGAATTTAATATTCTCTTTATTACATAACCAAATAAAGACCGTTTAAACTGAAATAAGTGTCATTATTCATTGACACGCCTATAGTATAACCCTGACATTTAGCGCGTCTTTACACTATGTTTGTATAACGCTAATGATGTCACATCAAAATATATGCACGACCGTGCAATACCATATTTTCGGAGTCGCAAAATTAGCACGGGTGTGTGATAAGGCCCCTTGACTGATGATAAATACAGAAATTTGTCTTTAGGGCCATAATTTTGAAATGGCTTACAAATTTGATATCATTCTGTTGTTTATGTAAACATATAAAGGCAAGTAAGGTGTTTACAAGTGTACATGAATCTGCTTTCAAAACTTACTTACTCTGAACTACATGCACTATAAAGAAAAGAAAATGGTACAAATTGTTTTTTAATGAAAATTTTTTGAATATGTTGCCCAGCATACTAAATAAAGTCTTTATTTTTTCTTTTCCATAATATTTGTAGAATAACTGTATCAAATTTGCTTGATTGTTTTCATTTTCACATGTTAATGTCTATTTGCAGAGTTGTTCAAGTATTCCAGGACATTACCCAGTAGATGAAACTTGTAGTAGTATGACCTTCACCTTCTGGTATATACTTCAGGTAAGTTGTATTACCCCACCTTCTAATATATACTTTCTGGCAATTATGGCCTGCATGTGGTGTAATCCATACTAACTTACTAGACTGCATAGCCATTCGGATACATATTTGTTAGCTCGACTATTCGAAGAATATGAGAGCTACTGTAGTCGCCCCGGCGTCGGCGTCAGCGTCCGCGTCGGCGTCTGCGTTGGTTAAAGTTTTTTGTAAAGTCAAATATCTCAATTATTACTTGAGATATTCAATTGAAACTTACAATACTTATTGATAGTAACAAGGTACATCAGATTGACAAGTTGGATAACTCTGCCTACAATATTGACAGAATTATGCCCCTTTTAAACTTAGAAATTTTGGTTAAAGTTTTTTGTAAAGTCAAATATCTCAATTATTACTTGAGATATTCAATTGAAACTTACAATACTTATTTATAGTAACAAGGTACATCAGATTGACAAGTTGGATAACTCTGCCTACAATATTGACAGAATTATGCCCCTTTTGAACTTAGAAATCTTGGTTAAAGTTTTTTGTAAAGTCAAATATCTCAATTATTGCTGGAGATATTTAATTGAAACTTGCAATACTTATTTATAGTAACAACGTACATCAGATTGACAAGTTGGATAACTCTGCCTTCAATATTGACAGAATTATGCCCCTTTTTAACTTAGAAATTTTGATTAAAGTTTATTGTAAGTCAAATATCTCAATTATTGCTTGAGATATTCAATTGAAACTTACAATACTTATTTATAGTAACAAGGTACATCAGATTGACAAGTTGGATAACTGCCTACAATATTGACAGAATTATGCCCCTTTTTAACTTAGAAATTTTGGTTAAAGTTTTTTGTTAAGTCAAATATCTCAATTATTGCTTGAGATATTCAATTGAAATTTAAAATACTTTTTTAAAGTAACAATGTACATCAGTTTGCAAAATTGCATAACTCTGCCTGCAATATTTGCAGAATTATTTGCCCCTTTGAAACTTAGAAATTTTAGTTAAAGGCTAAAAGTCTTCAAAGATATTTACTTGAAACTTTACACATGCACTTAGGGTCATAATTGGAGGGTCATAATTGTATGTCACTGACTAAGTTCCATAACTCTATCTTGCATTAAGGCTGATTCATATCCCCTTTTCTACTTAGTCTCTTGGTTAATGTTTACATGCAAGTTTTACATATCTCAATAACTATTAAAGGTATTTATTTAAAACTTCACATATGCATTTAGGGTCATAATTGTAGGTCACTGACAAAGATCCATAATTCTATCTTGCATTTAGGCTGATTTTTCTCCCCTTTTTCAACTTAGAAATTCATGGTAAAGTTTTGCTTGTAAGCTGTTATCTCAATAACTACTGAAGGGTTTGTGCCTTTTTCGGGACAATTTTATGCATTCATAATAATAAAGTGATTTACTTGATAAAACATCTTAATAACAAGCCTTTGTACCTTTTTTGTCAAATTTATGTATTCATAGGTAATTAGTATTATTACACTAAATAAAACACCCTTGTGACATTACCTTCCGAATAGTCAAGCCAATACTGTATAATTAGAGTCTCTCTAAGGCCTATAACATGAATTTATAAAAAAAAATTAGCCCTTTTCGTTTGTGAACTTAAAAAATTTAACATTATCAAGGCTCTTTTACTATCAAGCACTTAGAATAGTCGAGCATGCTGTCCTACTGACAGCTCTTGTTATTCATACATTTAATTTTCCTGTCATCATTGGTAGATTTACTTTTAATGCTAGTTTGAAACAATTTCAGGACAATTTACAAGATTTGGATAGTGACAAGTACCAACTATTATTGCCCATGTTCCAGCCAGTATATCTTGGCCTAATAGAAAACCTTCTTATCAAAGTACAGTTCCCAACAGAAGAAGTTTATGAAACCTGGTCTGCAGGTATGACACTATAATATTGGAAAACTTGTATATATGAACTTATAAATGAAAACTGAATTCATTTAAATATGATAATCGAGTAAATAAATCTAATTTGCAGGAGTGTGACTTTTTAAGACATCAATATTTGATGTCAATATTTGATGAAAATGATTATTTTGGCATCTTTTGAATCAAATGACCTTTGTTATTTCATTGCCCTTGACCTCTGACCTTTGTCTTCTTTTGTCTGTTACAGAAGAGAAAGAGCAATTTAGATGTTACAGACAAGATATAGGCGATACAATGGTATGGAATTTTGATTAGAATATGCATCTAAATTAATTATTAAGTCCTTGATTTTCCAGCAAAACAGATTACATTTATGGAGCATATTCAGTTACATGAAAACTTGCAATTGATTCACATTTTTCTTTGGAGGAAACAAAGGGTTTTACATAGATCTGTATCTGGAATTACTGTTGATCATTATTTTTACCTGTTTTAACTGGTTGAGGTTTTTATGTGTTTTAGTTGTTAAAGAAATTTCTTTCTTGAAAGATTCAACATAATAATGACTGTTGATATTCATATTTTTTAGATGTATGCGTACAGTATACTACGAGAACCGTTGCTAGGATACCTGTGTAATGCTCTTGCAAGTCTAGTTAAAACTGACAAGGAACTCAATGTACGCTGGGAGGTAAGAAATAACTTCTTCTGTATAAAACAGAATTATTCAATCTATAATTGCACTATTGAAAAAAAAAACCTTGATAATAAGAAAGAAACTTTTGAATGATCAGGGTTTTGTTGTGTCGCCTCTACGGAGTAGTGGCGACATATAGGGATCACTTCTCCGTCGTCTGTCTGTCCGTCTGTCCGTCTGTCTGTCTGTCCGTCCGTCCGTCACAAAACTTGTCCGGACTACTGCTCATAAACTACTGGTGCAATTTCATCCAATCTTTACAGGAATGATCAGTACCAAGTCTAGTTGTGCATATTGTCAGCATTTTCCGGTTGAATGATTTTTGTCAGAGTTATGGCCCTTTAATAATTTTTAATTTTAAAGTTTGTCCGGACTACTTCTCTTATACCACTAATGCAATTTCAATGAAACTTTACAGGATTGATCTATAGCTCAAGTCCTTGCGCATATTGCACGGGTTTTCCGGTTGAATGATTTTTGGCCAAGTTATGGCCCTTTGACAAAAAGGTGTTTTTTTCTGTGTGTTGCCAGATACACAAAAGCTTGTCCGGACTACTCCTCATAAACTACTGGTGCAATTTCATCCAAACTTTACAGGAATGATCAGTACCAAGTCTAGTTGTGCATATTGTCAGCATTTTCCGGTTGAATGATTTTTGTCAGAGTTATGGCCCTTTAATAATTTTTATTTTTAAAGTTTGTCCGGACCACTTCTCTTATACCACGAATGCAATTTCAATGAAACTTTACAGGATTGATCTGTAGCTCAAGTTCTTGCGCATATTGCACGGGTTTTCCGGTTGAATGATTTTTGGCCGAGTTATGGCCCTTTGATAAAAAGGTCTTTTTTTCTGTGTGTTGCCAGATACGCAAAAGCTTGTCCGGACTACTCCTCATAAACTACTGGTGCAATTTTATCCAAACTTTACAGGAATGATCAGTACCAAGTTTAGTTGTGCACTGTCCGTCTGTCTGTCTGTCTGTCACAAAATTTGTCCCAACATGAAATTGGCCATCATGAGGCGACACATGTGATTACTGATCGCTCTTGTTAATTCTGATAGTAAAATATGTATGATTAATTTGTCTAAAATGTCCGACGGTGCTGATAATTATGATGATGATGATACTGTTTCTTATGATGATAATAATGATGACATCAATCCTGTCTCTGCTTCTCTTGTTGATGATGATGATGATGATGAGGGTGATTAATTGTGATGATAATGAAAGTAACTGTGATTGATTTTAAATACTAATTTAAACAATTTTTACTCATGACAGAATAATAGATTTTATTGATACTATTTAGCATAATACTTGTTCCCTGAATCTCATACCATTTAGCATTATACTGGTTTCCTGAATCTTACATATATTTATTTTTGTGATAATTTGACATGGAGGTTGATGTTAATCTAATCGCTCTATCCAAAATTATATTGCACAGAAATTATCATTTCAGTTGATGGAGGCAATATTTTTCCTGTTTAACTCGGTGGCAGAGAGTGTTGACTTGGAGGAAGGAATATATCTACCATCTGTACTAGAACTCTTGCCTAAACTACCATTTACCAATGTGAAATTCATCTCTACTGTTTTATACATGTTGGGTAGGTTATACAATTAAATCCATTGCTGCTTTTTAATGACACTTACTTCTTATTTTTTGGGAGATATTTTTAACTATGGTACTTTACATCTGTGGATTATTCTTTTTTCTAAGAACAGTTTTCATTTAAAACCAAAGCTAAGACATTTTCAGTTTTGCTGTCTTGCGTGTTCTTTTAGGTTTCCATCTGGTCTGTTTAACAAATGTAGTTCATACAGAATCTATGTTACTTTGATTATGTATTATGCTATGAGCTTATACACAAACTCCTGAATCTGTTCCACAAACTTACCATTTATCAACTTGATAGGGTCATTTATCTCATTCAGGATCTTTAATGTAAAAAAATTACACTGACACTTCTTCAGGGTCATTTGGTGAATGGATGAATTGCCACCCACAATCGTTACCATGTGCAATACCATTATTACTCCAGGGCCTCAGTAATCCTGAGGTTGCCATGGCAGCAACCATGGCCCTTAAAGATGTTACTAGGGAGACTTTAGAACACATTCAGCCATATGTGCCACAGATACTCCAGGCCTGCCAGGTACGTGTTTTACTGTTACAGTCTGCGGTTTATATTTATTTGAAAAACTTGGTTCATGTCATTTTTAAGCTCCAGTCAGAAAAGAAGTAATGCGAGAAAATCAAGAGCAGCGGAGAGAGCACCCATATGTAGGAGAGGAATTAACTCTGCTGTCAGGTCACCTTGTGTCTTTGTTTAGTGACAAAAACGATCTTTTTTTATGCCCCCACAAAGTGGATGGCATATAGTGTTGCACTTGTCCGTCCGTACAACTGTCCATACGTCCCGAAATCTTGTGAACGCAACTCCTCTTAAACCGGATGGCAGATTTTGCTTAAACTTCCAGGGATTAACAACCTTAATGTGTAGATGGTAGTAAAGGAAGGAATTTTCGCTGCGAATAAATTTAACAGAATTATGGCCCTTTGTTGATTTTTTCACTTTACACTATGTAGAAATTTTGTGAATGCAACTCCTCTTAAACCTGATGGCAGATTTTGCTTAAACTTCCAGGGATGAACAACCTTAATGTGTAGATGGCAGTAAAGGAAGGAATTTTTGCTGCGACCAAATTTAACAGAATTATGGCCCTTTGTTGATTTTTTCACTATATACTATGTAGAAATTTTGTGAACGCAACTTCTCTTAAACCGGATGGCAGATTTTGCTTAAACTTACAGGGATGAACAACCTTAATGTGTAGATGGTAGTAAAGGAAGGAATTTTTGCTGCGACCAAATTTAACAGAATTATGGCCCTTTGTTGATTTTTTCACTATATACTATGTAGAAATTTTGTGAACGCAACTCCTCTTAAACCGGATGGCAGATTTTGCTTAAACTTCCAGGGATGAACAACCTTAATGTGTAGATGGCAGTAAAGGAAGGAATTTTTGCTGCAACAAAATTTAACAGAATTATGGCCCTTTGTTGATTTTTTCATTATATACTATGTAGAAATTTTGTGAACGCAACTCCTCTTAAACCGGATGGCAGATTTTGCTTAAACTTCCAGGGATTAACAACCTTAATGTGTAGATGGTAGTAAAGGAAGGAATTTTTGCTGCGACCAAATTTAACAGAAGTATGGCCCTTTGTTGATTTTTAGTTTTCAACTTGTGGCACATGTAGTCCAAAAAATATTTGACCTAGAGTCATAAGATTGACAGAACAGTGGCGTGTGGGGGCATCCGTGTCCTATGGACACATTTCTAGTTTTTTCACTATAAACCATATAGAAATTTTGTGAATGCAACTCCTCTTAAACCGAATGGCAGATTTTGCTTAAACTTCCAGGGATGAACAACCTTAATGTGTAGATGGTAGTAAAGGAAGGAATTTTCGCTGCGTCCAAATTTAATAAAATTATGGCCCTTTGTTGATTTTTTCACTATATACCATATATGTTGTCTGTGGGGGCATCCGTGTCCTTTGGACACAGTTCTAGTCTTTGTTTGGAGAAATTGTTGCCCAGCAGGATAGTAATTATATCTATAAAATTCATGTTGGGTAATTACTTACTGTAATCTTGGTTGAAAAACTTTTAAATTGTTGCTTGAAATTGCAATGAATTTAGAGGTATAACATTTTATACAAACCTGTTTATATATTATATGATGCAGGACATGAATTTGTATCTCTTTGATTTTACTTGGTAAAAAAGAAATTTTCTAGCTCAGTCTCATATTTCAAGTATTTGATTGGTCATAAACCAACAAAAAATGTTAACTTACCAATGAAAATCCTGAGATTTGAGACAGAGCTCAGGAAAGTGATTTATAAACATGGGGCCAGGTCACATTTTGGGAGGCCTGTTCCTGCTTAACAACTCCACTCAAGCCATGTATATGCAAGTTCCAGAGAATGAATTTAAATTTGTTTATTTGTGTTTCAGGCTGCATTGGGAAGAGGAAATCTGAAGGTATTTTTATTTATAAACACCTTATAAAAAAAAGTTTGAAACTTGTGTGATTTGTGTGAATACATGATTTGGTAATTATTTAATAATAATTTTAAAACATATAACATATTATAATGCCATTGCAATTATTAGGTTTCCTCAAAATGTACAGTTTAAAATTGTTTACTATTCAAACATTTCGTTCTATGTACCAGTCTGTGTTACCCTGGAGCCCCCAGCCCCAAGGGTAATTGCAGGGATTAGCATGGTGGAAGAGCAATAATGTTACCTTATATCTATTCACTCACTGCCAGGTGGTTATGTTTTGGCATCAAAAACAGAGATATCCAAATCCACCAAGTTGACAACAACATGAAAATATATGTTTCGTTTGTTTTTAGGTCACATGAAAATATACATGTTTTGTTTGTTTTGCAGTCACATGAAAATATACAAGTTTGTTTTGTATTTCAGTCACGTGAAAATATACGTATTATGTCATGTATAGGACAGGTGTTATCCGTATTACCATACAATGATATCATGGGACATCTTGATCCTATCCTAACACCACTAATACAAGAACTTGAGCAATTATCAAAACAACAGGTACTGTGAAATGTTTTTATGCTCCCCGAAGAGTGAGCATATAGTTGCCACTTTGTCCATCCGGGCTATTTAAGAGAAGTAGGGGGCCATGTAACTGTAAACAGAACAAAAAAGAACAATAAAGTTCATTCTGTAACCATAGAATAAGGGGCCACAGCCCTCTATTAAACAAAAGAAAATAAAAAAAATGGCCCCTTAGTCCATTTAAATAGCATATCCTTTCGTCCTCTATTCTTGTCGGGGACATAACTTTGAAACAACAAGAGGTATCAACACAAAACTTTGTAGGTAGATAGATCACATTGAGTAGAAGTGCAGTGCAAAAAACGTGACTCTGTCTTGTCAAATTTTGGAGTTATTGTCCTTTGTTCATTTTTACACTTTGAAAAATTGTCCGGGACATAACTCTAAAACTATAAGAGATATCAACATGATTTTGTGTAGGTACATAGATCTCATTGGGTAGAAGTGCAGTGCAAAAGAACCATAACTTTGCCTTGCCTAATTTTGGAGTTATTGCCCTTTGTTCATTTTTACATTTTGAACTTTGTCAGGGACATAACTCTGACACTACAAGATATGTACTTTCCTGTGTCCAAAACCTATTCGGGGAGCATCACCCGGTTTAACCGGTTCTGGTTTTTGTCTTTGTATAGTACAATGTGCAATAGTTTAATTGCTTTATAGATCCTGCATTATGTTATGTGTCAACTAAAATGCTGAATAAATATGTCATTGATCAAATCTGTAACTCATAATAGATTCATTTTAATGGTAATCTATAGAGAATCTTAATTTTATCTAGGTGAAGATTGTTTAGTTCTGTCCAAGGTCATTTGGTACAACGTTTCTGACTAACCATTATTGAATGGGAATATTACATGCATAGTTTTAGAAGTTGACTTTTTATGGGATTAAAACATTTTCCTTTGTATTCCAGCCTTCATCGTCCGTGAAAAGTCGCCTACTATTGAAGATCAACATGCTGAGTTGGTTATTTGCTTCCCTAGATACCGACAGAGAACTAGGGGGAGAGAAGCAGTCCAAGTTTGAATCACAGGGACCTAAACCTGTATGTTGTTCCATAAATTATCTCCCTTGATATGTTGTTCAATGAATTACCTCCCTTATTTAAACACAAGCTTTTATAACACAGTAACTATGACTGTACTAAAATGTCTACAACCTAAAATTGAGTCTGGCTCAACATTTAGGCTAGTTGAATAACAACAAAAGTATAAAGAAATCATATTATTTTGAGATAGTGGTTAAAGGGTTATTGGATTGTTATTTGTGATACATTGATTTTATCGTTACAGGTATTTGTGATTTTACAGAGGATTGCACCTCTCCTCCAAACTGTGGTCTCCAACTGGATCAATGATGCTGGTGTTGTTGAGGTAATAATGCTCCAGTCAGTTGTAAATCTGGCTTTCCCCAAAACAATATCAGCCTTAATTTTACTATCTGTTTCCACATTGCCTAGTCAATGCCATTTGCTCCAAAATAGTAGGGGATGTATCCAAGTCACAAATAAGGCTTCCAGTGGTTATATTACCATCTAAACTGTCCGATCAGGCCTGGGCCTGTAACAGGGGTGTTAATATATAATATATGTACAAAATGGAATTAAATTTGCATATTCTTAAGAGTAATTAAGTTAAGATTGAGAAAAGTGCTATATATTGTTGTATATAGGAAATACCCTTAGATTGTTTTGACATAAAAGTGCTATGCAATATTGTATATAGGAATCTACAATTGTTTTGACATCTTTCTTTACAGGCAGTATGTGAGCTTTTCAAACGCTCTCTACAAACATTGATGGACGACTTCGCCCCACTTTCCAAAGATGTTGCCGAACTTCTAGTCCAGATGTATCAAACAGTTCCACATATAGCTATACTAGATCTTACAAAACAGGTTAACATTCAATATTCTGTAATCTTTCCCTATAAGCTTAGTAGAGAAGGCATCAGGTGTGTAAACATTAGATTTGTAAATTTATGTCCTGGTTGAGAAACAAACTTCTCTTTGATGATTTGGAAAAGAACACTTTTGAGTATAAATTCTAACTGTTTTTCTTTATTTCAGCTGATTTTGATGTTCCATAGTGATGCTGAATTCTCCAGTGTTGTGAAAGTATTATTACAGTCTGTGTGTAATAAAAGCTTGGATTTGTTCCAGGGAGGTAAGCAATCTCCTACGCAGTGATCTCCCCTTATCAGTACAGAGATCTCTGCCATCACAAACATTGAAATATCCAAATTTGGATATTTATATTTTTTAGCTTTTTAATTTATTTTTCATTATTTTGTGTACTTTTGATAATTTTTTGTTAAAATATAACGGACGTAGGTACAAAAAGTTAAAAATAAAACAGAAAGAGAAAAATGACGTTAGATTTTCTATGTAACGGTCGATATTTACATTTGAATTTCGACGTTACGTCATGTGACTTTCATCATCATGTGACGTCTGTGAAGGCAGTGATTACAATTCTGCCAAGGGAGGTAATCAGTGTGAGGAGTTTGGGAGGTAAGTTGTGAAAGTTTTATTACAGTCTGTGTGTAATAAAAGCTTGGATTTGTTCCAGGGAGGTAAGTTGTGAAAGTTTTATTACAGTCTGTGTGTAATAAAAGCTTGGATTTATTCCAGGGAGGTAAGTTATTACTGTCTGTGTGTAATAAATGCTTGGATTTGTTCCAGGGAGGTAAGTTGTTTAAGTATTATTACAGTCTGTG
The DNA here is from genome assembly GCF_026571515.1 of Ruditapes philippinarum. Taxonomy (NCBI): domain Eukaryota; kingdom Metazoa; phylum Mollusca; class Bivalvia; order Venerida; family Veneridae; genus Ruditapes; species Ruditapes philippinarum. Next base: position 24,866 of record NW_026865245.1, read on the forward strand.
TGTAATAAAAGCTTTGATTTGTTCCAGGGAGGTAAGTTGTGAAAGTATTATGTAATAAAAGCTTGGATTTGTTCCAGGGAGGTAAGTGGTGACAGTTTTATTACAGTCTGTGTGTTATAAAGCTTGGATTTGTTCCAGGGAGGTAAGTTGTTGAAGTATTATTACAGTCTGTGTGTAAAAAGCATGGATTTGTTCCAGGGAGGTAAGTGGTGACAGTTTTATTACAGTCTGTGTGTAATAAAAGCTTGGATTTGTTCCAGGGAGGTAAGTTGTTGAAGTATTATTACAGTCTGTGTGTAATAAAAGCTTGGATTTGTTCCAGGGAGGTACTGTATGTGTATTTAAATTCGCGGAAGCAAATTTTCGCGGAAAGGTCCATTTTGGGGGTATATACAAATATTCGCGCTATTTTGAATTCGCGGAGGTGACTGCCGAAAATCATAAATTCGCGTACACCCATCAGGTTAAAAAAATACGGGAAATTTGTCTTGATTAGACAATGGTTTTCGCAAGCAGCCTTCTTCATTTAAAATACTTTTTAATGTAACCATTGTTGGACTTCACAGTTATTTTCAACACCTGGTGTCAAACACATAACAAAACCATTCAATTTGTCTAGAGGATAAATTATGGCAAACAAAAGAATGTCCGTTAACGTGCATGATTGTTCACAGTTTTAAACAGCACTGAATGAGACCATAATCTTTTCACCGATATTGTTAAAATGTTGACTGAGTAATTGTGTTTTGTTTACCATGTTTTCATCAGTTAAAATCGTTAAGGTTCGTGTTGTTTTAATTGTTTGTTTAGAAAAAGAAAATAAAATCTGGTCAAATGTCAAGACGGTTATGACTCAGACTATGAGATAAACTACAATGGTATTGTTCAAACATGTATATACTTATACAAGATTCCGATAATCATATCAGTCAAACAATAATACACTAGCAAACTGATTTATATACAGAGCTGAATGTTACATGTACAGTTTATACGACGTAAAATCACTCTTTGAAAGTGCCACTGATACCAGATTTATGGCAGCCCAGCCGTGAACACACTTATAAACATTGTTCTATAGATGCGCGAAAATATGACTATTAAGAAATTATTGGTGTAGAAATATTCGCGCTGAACATGAATTCGCGGATCGAATGTCACCGCGAAGATCGCGAAAATTTGAAGCCCGCGAATATTTCTACACATACAGTAAGTTATGGACGTTTTAGGTAGTTTGCAACAGTATGATTGCATATGATGTGCTAAAAGAACTGTGTTAGTGAGCTGTATTCATAGAATTTGTCTGCAAGCTCATAACTGTTCCAATGGTTAAACATTATATGTTAATATATATAATTATATAGATGCATAACAGGAGCACAATTTATGCTCTTTAATAGTTTGGTGCATGTCTGTTTCTCACAAGTGACAATAATTATATTTGATTTTTCAGATATACATCAGCATACTGATATTGTTGAATCATTCATGCAGCTTTTGTCACAGGTGAGTACAGTTAGGGTATTGAAGTGTTAGGTTATCTAAATCCTTATTATTTCTCCCTTAATACTGATATATCTGCTTAAAAGAGCCACGATGTATGGAAATTTATAGTTTTATTATTTATCCATCTTCAAGAGTTCTCTTGAATTATTCTTTACCATTTCAATTTCAAACATTTGGTTAGGAAAAAGTGATTACAAAGAATTGTAAATGATCAGCGATTAGCCAGGATCATTTTAAAAAGGACTCCACTGAGGTATTTTTTTACATAAAAGGATTGGAAATATTTTTTTCAAGATTTGTGTACCATTTGATATAGGTCTAAATCATTAACTTGTTTGCAATATGGGATCATTGGCTCACTCTGTTTTTCTATAATAATCGTTTTTATATGTTGCTAAATGACCAAAAACTGAAAAGTGTTTTAACACTTTTACTACAGAATCATAGTAAAACTAGATTTCAATTTAATTGTTTCTTATCTTTTGCATATTTTTAAGTTAAAAGTGCTCTAGTTGATCTATATATGGATTTTGAGTTTTTGGTGTTTACGGTTTTTGACCTCAGAGAGTTCCATTAAACTAAATTGAATGAAATAATAGATAAGACTGAAGGATTAATGGCATATATTGACATATAAATGTGTTGTTAATATTTCAGGTATTAAAGAAGACTAAACATGTTCTATTTGAGCCTGGAAACAACATAAATGGCCTATTTCAAGCAGGTAATTATTAACCCTTTTCCCCCTGAATATCTTGAATGGACTTGTCCATCTTTTAAAAAATAGTTAAAACCATTCATTTCTTTAGGGAAAATTCCAAAATATGTACTGACTGAATGTTGAGTTGTACAGACAAACCATGAAGATATGCTGGTTGGTCTTTATTGTTTGTATGGGTAGAATTTTTTGCCACCAGCTAAGGGTTAAGAGAGAGGGTCCTCACCAAGTTTTTGGCACAACTGGTGTATATAAATTTGTATCATATTTGAGTGATTGTAATAAAATTTGTGAAAGTGTGCATATTTGTACAATAATCTGTAGGTATTTTTAGAGAGGACTATTTCTAGATAAATTAAATACTATGAAATATGTCAGCACTTATGTCATCACTTTTATCATTTTTTCTACTATTCATAGTTATAGCTTTCCTTTCACTTTCCTGTAATCGTTGAGTGAAGTCTCTATAAAATCGTTTTGTAACTTTTCTGCATCCTCTTACAAACATTTCTGTTTTGTAACCTCTTTGTTATTTATCTATAACTTTTTATAACATATCTGTAAAAAACTTATTCTGTGTTCTCTCTGTTACTTTTGTATAACTACATGTATTCTATAACATATATGTAACTTTTTAACTATTCTGCATTCTCTCTGTAACTTTTGTATAACTACATGCATTCTATAACATATATGTTACTTTTTAACTATTCTCCATTCTCTCTGTAACTTTTGTATAACTATATCATATCGGTAACTCTCCAACTGCTCTGAATTCTCTATAACTGTTCTATATCATACTTGTCACTCTACAACTGTTCTTTATTCTCTGTGTAACTTTTGTATAACTGTTCTGTCACATCTCATTCTTTAACTCGCCATAAATTCTCTTAACTTTTCTTTAACTGTATAACTTTTCTGTAACTATTACATAACTTTTCATTGATATTTCATGACTGGGATTCATGATTGATTAGAGCTTTTATGTTTACTATTATCATCTTCAGGTATGGTGGGCATGTCATTACCTGAAAATCATACAGTAAAAGCTTCCTGTTTATTCCTGGTAAGTTTTTATAATCACTTTTATCTTTTCCTCTTTTGTTTGGAAGTTTTCAACCTAACTTTCTCCTTACCATGTTGAGATATTTAAGTACATATCTGTATTACGATCATTTTTCTTAATCTGTTTAACTTGAGATAATTTTGCTGATTTGTTTTTGTTGTAGTCATTATTTCTAGGATCATGTCTGTAGTCCATGTATGACTAGTGTAATGTTTACTGTTTACAGACAGAATTGATCTCACAGAAAGATGTGGTTGTGGTACAAGAGGTGGTCATGTCACAGGGGGAAGTACTTCTTGACAGGATCATGAGGGTATGTATACATCAGCTGTGTCACGACAAAATCAACAAAGTGGTTTTGCGACCAGCATGGATCCAGACCAGCCTGCGCATCTGTGCAGTCTGATCAGGATCCGTGCTGTTCGCTATCAGTTTCTCTACTTGTTAAAGGGTTTGTAAGCGAACAGCATGGATCCTGATCAGACTGAGCGGTTGCGCAGGCTGGTTTGGATCCATGCTGGTCGCAAACCCATTATGTTGGTTTTGTCATGGCGCCGCTCATATGTATATTTATCAGGCCACACTCTGTTATTTGAGGGAACAGTACCTGTATCTGTATGCAGGGAAAGTTCACGTTGTTTTCTCTTATAGGCAAGTTTTTGCTGTTCATATATACAAAAGTTTCTGTCTAGTAGCTTTATTGAATATACCGGGTAAGTTAAATTTCACAGTGACATTCAGCACAGACATAAACAGTTGAATGAACTATTTTTTTGACAATCTTGTATATATGTTCTGATTGAGCAGGAATTTGCGTGCAAATAAGAGAAAAACAATACTTTTTGCAGGGGAAGGGTGCCAAATATAGGAATTAACAAGAGCCATGTCAACATGGCCACCCCCGCCAAATGTGTTTGCTCATTGGAAGAATGTATATGTAGTAGAGCAGAATAATTCAATTTTAAGAGGTCTTTGATGGCTGAAGTGATAACAGATTTGAAACCTATGTGAATACTGATGGCTGAAAATAACAAAGGACATTAACTGAAAAATAATGCAGGGGTAGTTTATCATTCTTGTTTGCTGCACCCTCCTCAGTAAAATCTATCCACCTATTGAGGTTTCAAGTTTGATACCTCAAATACTTTTGAGATAAGCTCCCAACAAAATAGTATGAAAAGAACAAAGGACAATAACTCAAAAATTATATAGGGAAGAGTTGTCATTCTTTGCGCACAGCATTCCTCCTCAATAAGATCTATCCACTCAATAAGATCTATCCACCTATGACATTTCATGTTGACATCTCATACACTTTTGAGTTATGCTCCACTCAGGTGAAAAATTAAGTATGAAAAAATAACGAAGGGCAATACCTAAAAAATTATGAAAGGTAGAGTTATCATTCTTGTGCACTGCAACACCTCCTGAGTGAGATCTATGGACCTATGAAGTTTCATTGTTGATATCTCATAGGCTTTTTGAGTTATGCTCTGGACAAAAATTAATTTTGAAAAATAACAAAGGGCAATAACTCAAAAGTT